>NC_058132.1:170873456-170925528 GCF_016433145.1 Gracilinanus agilis | reverse complement strand
GAGATCTCGCTTCCTTCAAAATGGACACCTTCAGTCCCTTAGGACCCAGAGAGAATGTTATTCCTTTCTCCCCTTCTCCCTCTCTTATCAATCAACTAATGAAGTCGTAAAAGTTTTGATAAGTGACAAACAGGGTTTATTGAATTTTAGGGTTGATTGGAAGGGATGGAGGATACAAGGTAACTCGAATAGCTGCCTAGAGAAAGCTTCAGGTGGGGAGGGAGACAGGAATGTGAGACTGAGAGAGGACCTGCCTTAAGTCAGCTCCCAGAGGGTTTTTTGTAGCTTATAGGGTTAGGAAAGTTGGATACAATGATTCAAGAGATAATTTGTAACAAGGGTAAGTCCTATTTGACTATGGGGAAACTAAATCTATCAAGTTTGAAAACTAACACCCAGAACCACCCTCCTTATAAAACCCCAAGAAATTTAGTATGGGAAAATGATGATGAGGAATAAGGGAGATTAGGGAGAGCCAAAAGAAATAGTTAAGCTAACAAAGTTTAAGAGAAAAGCTGCAGAATATAGGCCTGGTTTTCAATCCAAAGAATAGAGCTCAGTTGACCATCCTACTCTCAATGAGTCTCCAGGGTCAACTGACTAACCTCAGGATTCTAAACCCTTTTCAACTGTCAGAAACTCTGCAGTTAGGCTTTGCAGGGCTAATATGAACCTTTTGCACTACAGTATGCTACAGTGGGAGTAAGGCAAATGGTTAAGGAAAGAAAGAAGCATCATGAGGGGAAAGAATGGAGTGATGAGGTTACAAATAGCATGAAAAGATTCATAAATAAACCACAGCAGTTAAGATGACCATCAATAAATGCTGAGTAATGGGATGACTGGGAGTGTGAGAGCACAAATTCTTCTTCTCCCCAATTAATGGAGATAACAGGAAGTGACAGAAATGTGTCAGACAAAAAGTTAGATCATGCAGACCAGATTCTTCAAATTTCTTAAGTACTGACTTTGGTACTTATTATTCGCAGTCTTGGCAGTGAAGGAACTCTCCTGTCATTGAGGTTTGCAATCATTTAGGCATTAGGAGATGGTCTTCATGAGTTGCTGAACTCTAAGTCAGAAGGGCAAGGGCTAGGCAAATAGGCTTCAGTGACTTGCCCAGGGACACAAAACTAGGAATTGTCTGAGGCCAGATTGGAACCCAAGTCCTCCTGACTCTGTGCTCTATGCCACCAAATTTGGTGTTTTATGGAAGGATCTTATGTATGATGAAATGTCACAATCACAGTCTGTTTGTATCTTCCTGACAAGGTTCATACTGAAAAAATACTGAAAAGTATTAAAGCATACTTGCCATCCAGTTATAAAACCTACCTAGTTTTGTTGGATTCTTTTAAAGTACTTTTATTTACTATTTTTGCAGATTTTAAATTATTTTAAAAAGAATTTGATTCCTTTTGTTTTTAAACAAAGCAATTAAGTCAAGTAATTTTCAGATATACTATATCCCAACCTTTGGGATTTTTTTTTAAATGTGGAGAAAATGACAAGGGAAATTGCTATTGAGGCCCTGATTCTAATTAAATACAAGAAATGGTCTGCTGAAGTAAAAAGAAATTTAATAATAACTAACATATATATATATATACATATATATAGGACTTTTAAAATGAAAAAAAAATTGACAAGTATATTCCTATTTGAGCTTCATTACAGATGTTGATGTAGGCAGGTTTACCTTCACAAGGATAGGGACCCTCATTCACAAAAGACATGAATAAAAGAGGAGATAGAATTGTAAGGAATCTGGCTAATGTAAGATGAGGAGGTGGAGGAGAAAAGAATGAGTGATATCAATTTTGTGAACAAAATAGGAAGAAACATTCTCAAATGAAGCTAGAGGGAGGAGAAGAAGATATGGGAGATGTGAAGAGAGATGAAAAGGTCTGGAAGAGCTGCTGTTTAAGGGTATGGGATAGGGAGTTAATTAGGTAGGTAAAAGGATTGCTTTGCAGCAATGAAGACCAGTTGAGGTTATGAAATATAATTTTGTAGTAGATCAAGTCAGCATGATTGTGTCATTTTCTTGCCTTTGTTCAGTAGGACATATACTTTTTTCCTGGTTCTTAGTTGTATTTCAGAACACCCAATAAGTGGGGTTTTATCAGATTGGTAAAGTTTTTATTCTTACCTGAAAATTAGATTCTAATTCACTCATTTTGTTTTCCTCTTGGATACGCATTATCAAATCGCCATCTATAATACTGATGTTACTAGACTTCTTCAAAGTAAGCTCTGGTTCTTCAATGATACTAACTTCAAACTGTGATTCCTGAAGAAGCAATTAAATAAAAAATCACCAAGTTTAAAAAACTCTTTGTCTTAGTAATTTACAATTTCTGAAAATAAAATAAAATAAAATATCTCTTCTTATGTATTCAATAATCCTGGAAATCTGTACAGGGAAATTGCCAAAGAAAAGATCAGTTAAAAAAAAATTAAAGGAAAAAGAACCATGTCCCCTCACTGTCTTCTCCTTCCTTAGAACTCTAGGAGCCTAACAGAAATAGCATGCCTATATTTATAATAGGAACAGAGGAAGAAATAATCTAGTTATTGCATGAACAAAAAGCTTCCACTTTTTATTTCTGATGATTAAATAATGCTCTTTATCAAAGGGGATAGTAAGACTTATCTTCAGTTGGCACATCTACCAGGGAAAAGTATTTTACTGAAAAAGATCAGTGGCCAGTGATCTCACTATGATCTTATCAAGATGTATGTTACAGTGGAAGTAAGGTGAATGGTTCAGGAATGAAAGAGACATCATGAATGGAAAGAATGGAGTGATGAAGGTACAAATAGCATAAAAAGTTTTCAGAATACAATAAACCACAGCAGTTAAGATGGATTGATATCAATGAAAGCTGAGTTATGGGATGACTGGAACTGTGAGAGCACAAATTCTCCTTCTCCCCAATGAATGGAGATAACAGGAAGTGACAGAAATGATTCTTCAGATTTCTAAAGTACTGACTTTGATACTTATTATTCCCATTTTTATCAGTGAAGGTAGTCTACTGTCAATGAGGTTTGTAATCATTTAGGTCTTAGTAGATGTTCTTCATGAGTAGCTGAAATCGAAGACTGAAGGGCAAAGGCTAGGCAAATAGGGTTAGGTTAAGCATGTGCAGAGTCACAAAGTTAGGAATTGTCTGAGGCCTGATTGGAACCCAGGTCCTCTTGACTCTATCCTCTATGCCACTTTGAGGCCCCCAAATTTTGTGTTTTATCAAGGGATCTTCTGTATAATGAAATGACACAATCATAGTCTATTTGTACTTTCCTGACAAGGTTCATTCTGATTTTTCCCAGATATTAAGGCCTACTTGTGTGTGGGATAATATTCAGTATATAATTCTCAGAGCAGTATTTGGTTTGTAACTCTAATTTTCCAGACCATGGTATTACTTACTATTCCTTAGACTAAAACTACATTCACCCTCAATAAAATTTTTAGTTTTCTTGATCTATTAAAAACCTTAAGAAGAGTTTATCTGAATCCTGGGAAACATGCTCACTCTAGGAAGAGGAGCAAGATATGAAGAAATAGCGAGTTTTAATTGTATCTTTCCTATCTTAGGCTGAAAATCTCATGATAGTCATGGATTTGGTTGTTTTTTATTTTTGTCATGGGGGTCTTTTGGGGTACATAATGTTGCAAATCATGTTCTCAATATTTCAAATGTCACAACTTCCTTCTCCCCCTCTCCCCTAACCTTGTGGGATTAGATAGAAGGATGGAGGACAATCTTGTGTCAGGATTAATATGAAAGTTTGTGATTGGCCTTGAAGGAGAGGATATTTTTGCCTAGAGAAAGTAGCTTGTGTGGACAGAATCTCTTTTCCTTCCCTCCTTCTCCCTCCCACCCTTCAGCACCGTCTACTGTTTTCACCAAATAAAGCTGTTTTTTCTCTACCATCATCTTATCTAAGTCTCCTGTCTTCATTAGAGTGATTCCACTTGACACAGATGGGGGCCCACCCAGGATTCTAGAAAGATAGAAGTGTTTCAATTTACCCAATTGGGTAAAATTGAAGCCTTCTGTATACTTCTAAAAACCCCTGCAAGCAAGAGAGCAGATAAGGACTGATAGATGCAAGAGAATAGATTCAGGGGGCAGCTGGATGGCTCAGTGGATTAAGAGCCAGGCCTAGAGATGGGAGGTCCTGGGTTCAAATCTGGCCTCAGACACTTTCTAGCTGTGTGACCCTGGGCAAATCACTTAATCCCCATTGCCTAGCCCTTACCACCAATACCACACTGTGGAAGGCCGATTGGAGAAATAGGGTCATGAATAGGGCCTGTTATCTGGATTCCCTACATGACCATTCCAGGCTGAGGCAGTCTTTGTGTTTGGTCCTGGTCACCTGAGCCCTAAAAATCTCTGGTACCAGCAGGTTGATTAATCCAAAAACAACTTGACCCCTCCAGGAGGTTATTGGAAGTCATTTAGAGAAATAGAATCTGTAATAGATATTTTATCTGGATCCCATTACAAAATCATCGGCAAGTAAAACTGTGTGTATGATTTTTTCTGCACTGCATGTCAGTATGCAGACAGAATGGGCCATCTAAGGTAAAAAATCTGAGACTCCTCTTTTGACTCATTTTCAGATCCCCACCTTTTCTTAATATTCTTATTGGAAAGCTTTGAGTCCTTAGCAGACCAGCAGCTACTGAGTTAATCATTTTTCTCCTTGATAATTAAGAAGCCTGAACTCTAAAAAATATAGTCAAGGCTGGACACAGACAAAGCTAGACAAGACTTTATCGGACCAGGTGCAGTCCTGTAAATTAAGAGGACAGGACTCAATTAGTAAAAATCTCTATGAAATATATTTCTGCTCCCAGAATTAACCCCCTACTAATTGGTGGTTGGAATTTGGCTTTGGTTTCTGTTCTATCTTTACTTTGAAGCCTCCAAGGATTTTCTTTTATGTGATTTGCAACCCCTTCACAGATGTGATTCTTTCTTTGTGTTGTGTGAAAACAGCATATAATAAACTCTGACTTCATAGCATGTCAGCTATGGGCTAACCACTAGTCTGGCTGTTCTCAGTTTTCTGTTTCTGGTCTTTTCAATCTGTTGCCACTAAATACCACTCAGGACCCCTCAAAATATAGAGCTGGCTCTCTATGCCACACAGTACTGACTCCAAGATGGAAGGTAAAAGTTTACAAAAAAAGAGAGAGAAAAGATTCGAGCCAATATCCATGGACTGTTCATTTGTGTATCAGGGAGAGTGGGAAGGCACACCCCACTTACTTTAAGCTTGTGTGAATGAAGGTCAGAGAAAAGCAGCTGAGCAGAAAGCAGTGCAGTACTTGTGTATGTGTGTGACTAAGAAAAAGAGAAGTTAGTAAGAGTGATGAGTCAAGAGAAAGGGGATTTCTAATTAGGAAGTTTGAGATGAATGTAGAATTAACAAGACAGGGTGGAGTAAGAGAATAAAGTTGAGTTTCTAGGCTGAGACATAGAAAATCCCTCAGCTTCTAGTACCAGGTACAGATCCAGCAAGTATGATTAGGTCATCTGAGCTGGGATCTTGTTGGAAGCCTGTGTATGGTGGAACTGAAGGGAAGTTTTCAGGGTGGAAAAAGGAAATAGTCCCTCCAGTTTCCTAAATAGATACAAAACAGCTTAAAGCTGCACCTGAGCTGGTCAGTGAAATTGTGATCTAGAAAGGAGTATTGATCTGAGCTGAGATAGCAGCAGGTTGAGATCAATAATTGCTAGATCTGAGCTAAATTTGGAGGTTGAGATTCAGTTTGAGCCCTTTGTATAAATATAGGACCTCTTTGTTCCAAGGTGTTTGGAAAGAGTAGTGGGAGTAGGAGACATCCTGAGCTAGTCTTTGGACCTTTAAATGACCTAAGTTGAGGCAGAATTTGTCATTTGCAGATAGGGAAGATTCTAAACCTCTTAAGAAAAAGCCTTTTTATTTTTGAAGCCACAAAGAGAACAGCAAGAGATACAGCTTCTGGGCAGTAGGCCAAGTTGAGCTGTGGCTAGAGAGCAAAGATTAGAAATTCCAAGACAAAAGCATGGGGTAAAAATCATCACCTCATAAGAAAGGGCAGCAGAAGTCCACACTAGAGGTGATTAACCAACATAGGAGAGAGGTATCCAGAATTACTAGGGATAGTCCTTTAGGAAATAAATTAAAAGTATGGAAAAATTTCCCTCAATATGAGTATTTTGACAGAGAAATGCTTATAGAATACTGTTGTTTTCAGTGGGCAGGACTAGAGATTGACATGCAGATTGATATCATATTGCCAAAATTTGGATCCAGTGATAATATAGTTTGTGAGAGCTTAAATTCAACAGCTAACCAGAGAAAATTTAAAAGTGATGGGGAGAAATATACTGCATTATGGCTGCCGGATATAGAAACTTTTGTGATGAGAAAAAGGGCAGAAGGAAACAGAGCAGTGGCTGTAATAGTTATTGTAGCTGAAAAGGAAAAGGAATCATAGGATGAGATAAAGAAGACTTGGGACCCACTCAAGTCTCTCCCACCCCCCAATTTTAGTTCCTCCTGCTCCCCAAGCAACACCTACTCCTCCTGTTGTTCTTGTGCCAGCAGCAGCACCCCAAAGAGACTCAGAGCCACCAGTGCCTCCTATAGTTCCATTGACTCCCCCACTGCCAAAATCCAAAGCAGCAAAAGCAAGAGCAGCTAGTCCTCTGCCAGACCTCTATGAACATGTGAACAGAGAAGTTAAGAGGTTATTAGAAGACCAGATGAATCACCCTTTGTTTGGGAGGACATACCAAACAGTATCTACTCAGAGAAGTACCAGTAGGACAGGGGCTAGGATATGTTAGCACCCCTTTCAGTGCCTCTGTGGTTCAGAACTTTAAAAGAAACATGAAAGTTCTGTTAGAAGATCCTGTGGATGTTAGTGAGCAAGTAGGTCAATTCTTAGAGCCAAATATATATTCATGGCTAGAGATGATGGCAGTTTTGAAACAGTTAATCACTGAGGAAGAAAGAGGTCAGATTAGAAGAGCAGCTATGAGAACATGGGTCTGTGAACACTAAGAAGAAGAAGGAGGTCCCAGGGGTGAGGCCAAATATCCAAAAAGAGATCCCAGTTGGAATAATAATGAGCCCACCCATTGAACTAATATGAGAGATCTTGGAAAGATGATTATCCAAGGGATAAGGACAGCAGTACCTTGAAGTAAAGATTTATGGGACCAAGCAGACAAAGGATAAGACTCTGACTGAGTTTATACATAGATTAAGAGAGATGTTTAATAAGTATCCTGGAATGAACCTGACTGAGCCTGGTGGACGAAATCTCTTTAAAAGCTATTTTTGTCATCAATTCATGGCTAGATATATATGTAAAAAGCTCAGCAGAATGGATGATGAAACCTCTGGACAAACTACTTCAGCAAGCTCAGGTATTATATGTCAGAATAGAAGAAGAAGATAGAAGCAAGGCCAGAACCTTTATCTGAGTCATCAGACAAGTGATACAGAATGAGTATGCCAAACTTAGATATACAGTGAAAGAGGAAGCCAGGAAGAAAGAGCAAGTCAGAAGAAGTATGCTTTTCCAAAAGAAAGAGAGAAATGAAAGGACAGTAAAGTCCCCAGAGAAAGTAAGAGAGCCCTTAATATGCTACAACTATGGTGAGGAAGGGCATATTAAGAGGAGATGCCCTAAATTAGAGACAGTAAGACCTATTCTCTCTCAGAAGCAGAGAGAGAGGATGAGCAGAAATGCTCTCCTCAAGAACAGAACACTCTAGTCTCTCAAGAAAATATTGTTCAGAGCATAAGAACAGATCTGCTGCAGAATCAGAACCTGAATGAGATTTATGAAGTCAAACAGGAGAAGGATGAAAACTCCACTGATTTTTTTGAGTTCTTGCTTAGATGTAACTGCTAATCCCTGGCCAGATAGTAGTAGAAAGCTCCAGAAAATGGAAGATTGGGTGAATAATCCATTAAAGAAGCTCTTCCAAAAAAACCCCCAAGAGGTATTAGTGAAAAAGGAGCTACAGAAAGCAACACAGGTTAAGAATGGCCAGATTCCTAGGAAGGAAGGATGGAGCAATCAGTTTGGAAGGCCTTCAGAGGCTATATGTGATAGCCTCTGTCTATGGAAAAACAAACCACTTGAAAGAGAATTGTTCCAAACATCATAGAGAGCAGGAGATTCTCTCTTTCACAAAGACTGAAGACTCAAGGATGCTGAAGTATGAGGCCATCTTATTAGAGAAAGATGACCTAGTTCTGATATCAAATTACAATTTGAACCCTGTAAAGTTTCTGTGGGAAAATGGGAAAGAAAAACATAAAGAGCAAAAGGAAACAAAGAAGAAAAGTGATAGATACCAGACTAAAGGAAGGAATGAATATGCTGTAATTAAGGAGAGCAAAGAGGTTCTAATGGATAGAGGCTGCCCTCCAGAGGCCTGGTCAGCCATAAACTATAAATTATATGCATTCAACCAGGCTTTGAAGAGACTAGAAGAGAGAGACCTGATTTCTAGCAAAGGGAAAGAATTAGTTCACATGGAGTTACTAAATCAAGTGCTAAAGAACTTGCTGAAGCCTGAAGACACAGCTGTGAGAGAACTGCTGAATGAGGCTATAGAGCAATGATTCCCAAAGTGGGCGCCACCACCCCCTGGTGGGTGCTAGAGTGATCCAGGGGAGCGATGATGGCCACAGGTGCATTTATCTTTCCTATTAATTGCTATTAAAATTAAAAAAAAATTATTTTCCAGGAGTGCTAAGTAATATTTTTTCTGGAAAGGGGGCAGTAGGCCAAAAAAGTTTGGGAAACACTCTATATAGGCTCCTATTCCAGGGAACACTGATTTTGAAGCATGCTCTCAAAGTTCATGTTAACTTTGTTGTTGTTTATTTTTGTTGTTTGTGACCCAGTTTTGTCATGTTTACACACAAAAGGAGGGTTGAGGAAAGAAACCTTTAAGTGATTTTGAGGTAAATCTGTTTCTCTCTCCCTTCCATCATTCCAGAAAGTGGGAGAGGAGACAGACCAGAGAATGTATTTGAGTGATTAAAAAAAAACATGAATTTTTGGATGTCTTAAACTATAAGACCATCTAAGTAAGTGAAAAAGGAACTTTGTCCTTTATTTTTCATGAGGACAAAAGCAAAAAGATCTGTTCCATATTTTTCCTTTTCCCTTTTTTGGCTGGCCACTGATTAGGTAAGAGAAGATTAGAACAAGAGAAGGGAAATTTTTTTAAACATTTATTAATATTTATTTTTTAGAAAAGTTAACATGGTTACATAATTCATGCTCTTACTTTCCCCTTCACCCCCCCCCCCCCAGCTTTCCCAGTTTTGCCACATCCCCTCCAGCATTCATTACTCTCCCCTAGAGAAGGGAAATTTGATCCCACAATTTGATTGGATTTTACTTAGGATTAATTTTAAGGTTGATGTATATGATTTTGGAAAATCACAAATGAGATTTGAAATGAACAATGGTTAGAGGTTTGAATGTTTAGACAAATCTAAAATGTTTGTTATTTGAGTAAGCTGAATTTGAGAATTGACTGAATGTAATGAATAGCCAGCCTGATGCAGAAAGGAGATTTTTACTTTAAAGAAATAATCTCTGAATATGTGCAGGATGTTTAGTGAATATAAGGGTTCAATAAAATGAGTATAAAGTGCACAAGAATTTAGGACCAGCTTAGAAGAAGATGTGATATAATATGGAGAAAATCCTGTAAGATCTAAATTTTGGGATTTACAAATGAGAACCTGAAAATGTTATTTTAGTATATGTACTGTTAAATTAAGCAACAAGTGAAAATGTAATGAACATTAGGGAGGAAAAAATTTGGAAATTTGGAAAATGTGGAATGAAATAAGAGTTTGGAATATTGCTAAAGGATTTCTGAATTTATGTATGTGAATGATGCAATTGATAAGAAAAATGATAATTAGGACTCTTCTGAGTCACTAACAGCAGGTGACAGAACACCTGGTGAAAGTTAAGCATAGTTATGGCAAAAGCAAGTTGTAGAAGGTGAGAGAGATGTGAGATAAGCATTTAAAAGTCATAAGTTATATATGGGGTCTGTAGGTATGTGAAGACATCAAAAGGGAAAATAGAGAATGTAATTCTGCTTGAAGCAGAGGTCTGAGGGGGGAAAGAGTGGATGTTTAGAGATTAAGGAAGTTTAAGATGATAGAGTAAGAGAAAGTCTTCTGAAGACCATGGTAAGGCAAATATAAATAAGGTATAGAATAAAGAGATACAGAATTGACATTTATTGTATAGAGAAGTTAAAGGAGAAGTAATTTTAGGTAAACTTGAAGTAAGATTTTTAGAAACCATCAGAATAAGTAAGCAAGTAAGCAGGAAGCTTGTTTGAAATCATGGCTTTTTAAGAATGAAATTGGAACACTAAGAGAACAGGTTTTCTCTCAGTTGTAATGAGTAGGATTTTTGCTATTTAAGACAAAAAGTTTATGGGAATCACACCTAATATTATGGTGAGTTTGGAAATCAAGTATGGCTGTCTGATAATTGAACCACCATTGGAAGAGAATAAGAAGATACTCAGAGGATAAGTGAAAGTCCTTATAGGAAGTTGAGCAGACAATTTCAGTCTGAAACTGAGGTAGGATCCTTCTGACTTGGTAAGACACATTCGATTCTGATTGTCCCTGAGTGAAACAGTTATGGCATGAGCTAGTGCTTTGTCCTGTGCATGATGTCAGTGTAAGCCACTCATTCTATGTCCTTAAAAGAACTGTGAGGACAGTAAAATATCTTTCTCCCTGCCTTTTCTTTTGTGATAAATTCCTATGATCAGCACTGGATCCAAATTGTAAGATGGAAAGTTCCCATTTTCCAAACAAGCAAGTAGACTCCTAGTAAAAGATTAAAATTGATTGAACGATAGCTTTAGACGAGAGATTTTTTTTGATGATTTATAATTGATATTCCACAGAAAGAGGTAGAAGTATAAGAAGCTAAACTTTAGTCTAAGGATTAGGGACCCTGGAATTTCTATATCTCCTATAGAACCCGAGGTAGAAGAATTTATTTGATAAAACGTTAGTTATGCAAAAGAATTTTTGTTAGTAGACAGAAACCCCTCCCCAGAGAGATTCTTCAAGAAACCTGGAGAAGAAGGAGCAAGTTTCCTGAGAAGACCCATCCCTGGTCAGCAGAAGATGATTTCTGAAGATGAAGAGTCTCCAATTATGCTTAATCAATGTTGTTACATATAGGGGAAACTGAAGAAGGTAATTACACAACCCTTACATTAAAAGAGGGAAGTTTGTGTGGGATTAGATTCATTGTGTAATTCTCAGAGTAGTATTTGGCTTATAACTCCAATTTTCAGTATTCTTTAGACTAAAACTACCCTCCTAATCCCATAAAATTTTTAGTTTTCCTGACCTATTTTCAAAAACCTTGAGAAGAGTTTATCTATAGCTAAGGAAACATGCCCACTCTAGGAAGAGGGGGCAAGATAAGAAGGAAAAGCAATTTTCAATTGTCTCTTTACTGTCCTAGGCTGAAAATACCATGATAGTCATGTTTTGTTTTGTTTTGTTGATCATGGGGGTCTTTAGGGTTATTTAATATTGAAAATCATGTGCTTGAGATTTGAAACATCACAATTACCCCTGTGAGATGGGACAGAGGAATAGAGGTGAATCTTGTATCAGGATTATTATAAAAGTCTATGATCATATGTAGAAGAAGAGAGGACATTTTTGCCATAAGAAAGCAGCTTGTGTGGGCAGAATTCTTTTTTTNATTCCTGGAGGTCATTCCAGTTCACATGGAATTCTTCCAATTTATTATTCCTTTGAGCACAATAGTATTCCATCACCAACGGATACCACAATTTGTTCAGCCATTCCCCAATTGAAGGGCATAATCCCAATTTTCCGGTTTTTTGCCTGCACAAAGAGTGAGGCTATAAATATTTTTGTACATGTCTTTTTCCCTATGATATCTTTAGGGTACAAACCCAAAGAAGGAGCCCTACCAAATTCCTTTTATGACACAAATATGGTACTGATTCCAAATCCAGGCAGACCAAAAACAGAGAAAGAAAACTATAGACGAATCTCCCTAATGAACAGAAATGCAAAAATCTTAAATAGAATACTAGCAAAAAGACTCCAGCAAGTGACCAAGAGGGTTACCAACCATGATCAGGTGGAATTTATGCCAGGAATGCAAGGATGGTACAACATTAGGAAAACCATCCACATAATTGACTATCAACAAACTAACAAACAAAAATCACATGATTATCTCAATAGATGCTGTAAAAGCCTTTGACAAAATACAACAACCATTCCTATTGAAAATACTAGAAAGCATAGGAATAGAAGGACCTTTCCTAAAAATGATAAACAGTATATATCTAAAACCATCAACAAGCCTCATCTGCAATGGCAATAAATTAGAAGCATTCCCAATAAGATCAGGAGTGAAACAAGGATGTCCATTATCACCTCTTTTATTTAACATTGTACTAGAAACACTAGCAATAGCAATTAGAGAAGAAAAAGAAATTTAAGGTATTAAAATAGGCAATGAGGAGACTAAGCTATCATTCTGCAGATGATATGATGGTCTACTTAAAAAATCCCAGAGAATCAACTGAAAAGCTAGCAGAAATAATGAACAACTTTAGCAAAATTGCAGAATACAAAATAAATGCACATAAATCAGCATTTCTATATATTTCTAATACATTGCAGAAGGAAGAGTTAGAAAGAGAAATTCCATTTAAAATCACCCTAGATAATATAAAATACTTAGGAATCTATCTACCAAAACAAACACAGGAATTATACAAACAACTACAAAACACTTTCCAAACAATTAAAACAAGATCTAAACAATTGGAAAAACATTGACTGCTCATGGGTAGGATGAACTAACATAATAAAAATGACCATTCTGCCCAAATTAATTTACTTATTTAGTGCCATACCTATCAAACTACCAAGAAACTTTTTTACAGAGTTAGAAAAAACTATAACAAAGTTCATTTGGAAGAACAAAAGATCAAGATTATCATGGGAAATAATGAAAAAAAAATGTGAAGGAAGGTGGCCTAGCAGTACCAGATATTAAACTATACTATAAAGCAGTGGTCATCAAAACAATATGGTATTGGCTAAAAGACAGAAGGGAGGATCAGTGGAATAGACTTGGGGTAAGTGACGTCAGCAAGACAGTCTATGATAAACCCAAAGAGCCCAAATTTTGGGACAGAAATCCAGTATTTGACAAAAACTGCTGGGAAAATTGGAAAACAATATGGGAGAGATTAGGTTTAGAGCAACATCTCATACCCTACACCAAGATAAATTCAGAGTGGGTGAATGACTTGAATATAAAGAAGGAAACTATGAGAAAATTAGGTGAACACAGATTAGTATACTTGTCAAATTTCTTGGAAAGGAAAGATTTTAAAACCAAGCAAGAGTTAGAAAAAATTACAAAATGTAAAATAAAATGTAAAATAAAATAAATAATTTCGATTATATTAAAAAGGTTTTGTACAAACAAAAACAATGCAACTAAAATCAGAAGGGAAACAACAAACTGGGAAAAAATCTTCATAACAAAAAACTCAGACAAAGGGCTAATTACTCAACTGTACAAGGAACTAAATCAATTGTACAAAAAAATCAAGCCATTCTCCAATCGATAAATAAATGGCCAAGGGACATGAACAGGCAATTTTTGATAAAGAAATCAAACATATCAATAATAATTAGAGAAATGCAAGTCAAAACAACTCTGAGGTATCACCTCACACCCAGAAGACTGACTAAAATGATAGTAGGGGAGAGTAAGGAATTTTGGAGGGGATGTGGCAAAATTGACACATTAATGCATTGTTGGTGGAGTTGTGAATTGATCTAACCATTCTGGATCGCAATTTGGAACTATGCCCAAAGAGCTCTAAAAGATTGCCTCCCCTTTGATCCAGACATACCATTGCTGGTTTTGTACCCCAAAGAGATCATAGGGAAAAAGACATGTACAAAAATACATGTGCTCTTTGTGGTGGCAAAAACTGGAAAACAAGGGTATGCCCGTCAATTGGGGAATGGCTGAACAAATTGTGGTATCTGTTGGTGATGGAATACTACTGTGCTCAAAGGAATAATAAACTGGAGGAATTCCATGTGAACTGGAATGACCTCCAGGAATTGATGCAGAATGAAAGGAACAGAACCAGGAGAACATTGTACACAGAGATGGATACACTGTGGTAAAATCGAATGTAATGGATTTCTGTATTAGCAGCAATGCAATGACCCAGGACAATTCTGAGGGACTAATAGAAAAGAATGCTACCCACATTCAGAGGAAGAACTACAGGAGTGGAAACAGAAGAAAAGCAACTGCTTGAACACATGGGTTGATGCGGACATGATTAGGATGTAGACTTTTAATGACCGCCCTAGAATAATTATCAATAATATGTAAATAGGTCTTGATTGATGACCCATGAAGAAACCAGTGGAAATTTGCTTTGGCTTCTGGGGGGTAGCGCGAGAGGAGAGAGCAAGAACATGAATCATGTAACCATGGAAAATTTTTTTCTAAAAAATAAAAAAAAAGAAAGGCATCATGAAAGGAAAGAATGGAATGACAAGGGTACAAATAGCATGAAAAAGTTTTCAAAATAAAATAAAACACAGCAATTAAGATGGACTAATATCAATGAAATATGAGTTATGGGATAACTGGGAGTATGAGAGCACAAATTCTCCTTCTCCCTAATGAATGGAGACAACAGGAAGTGACAGAAATGCAAACCAGATTCTTTAGATTTCTAAAGTACTAACTTTGGTACTTATTATTCACAGTCTTAGCAGTGAAGGTACTCCCTGTCAAGGAGGTTTGTAATCATTTAGGCATTAGGAGATGGTCTTCATGAGTTGTTGAACTCTTAGTCAGAAGGACAAGGGCTAGGCAAATAGGCTTCAGTAAGTTGCCCAGGGTCACAAAGCTAAGAATTGTCTGAAGTCAGATTGGAACCCAGGTCCTCCTGACTCTATCCTCTATTCCAACTAGCTGTCCCTAAATTTTGTGTTTTATGAAAGGGTCTTCTCTATGACAAAATGGCATAATCACAGTCTATTTGTACCTTCTAGACAAGGTTCATTATGAAATTTCCCAAGTACTAAAGCATACTTGCTGTCCAGTTATGACACCTACCTGGTCTTATTGGATTCTTTTTATGTATTTTAATTTACTATTTTTTGCAGATTATAAATTATTTTTAAACAGAATTTGATTCCTTTTGTTTTTAAACATACTCATTAAGGCACAGTAATTTTCTGATATATTATAGCCCAACTGTTGTTCTTACAATTTATTTATAATATGGAGAAAATGACAAGGGAAATTGTTATTGAGGACTTGATTCTAATTAAAGAGTAGAATTGGTCTGCTGAAGTAAAAAGAAACTTAATAATAACTGACATATTATTGTATTTGAGCTATTTAACAGTTGTTGATATAGACAGGCTTACCTTCACAGGGATGGGAAACCTAATTCATAAGAGACATGATTCAAAGAGAAGATAGTATTTAAAGGGATCTTTAAGATGAGGAAGTGGAGAGGAAAAGAGGAAGCTCTCAATGAATGACAACAATTTTTTCATTTAAACAGGAAAAAAGGTTCTCAGGTAAAGTGAGAGGGGAGGAGAGGAAGATATGGCAGATTTGAAGAGAGAAGAAAAGGTTTGGAAGAGCTGTTGGGAAGGATATGGGATAATGAGTTAATTAGATTTAAAAGGATTTTCTTGCAGCAATGAAGACACAGTTGAGGTTATACAAAATAAATTTGAAGTTGATCGAATATGCATGATTGTGCCATTTTTCTTGCCTTTGTTTTAGAGAACAAGTACTTATTTCCTGGATCTTAGTTGTATTTCAGAATGTCAAATAAGTAGGGTTTTATTAGATTGGTAAAGGTTTTATTCTTACCTGAAAATTGGATTCTAGTTCACTCATTTTGTTTTCCTCTTGCATTTGCATTACCAAATCAAAATCTATAATACTGATGTTACTAGTCTTCTTCCAAGTAAGCTCTGATTCTTCTATGATACTATCTTCAAATTCTGATGCCTGAAGAAGAAATTACATAAGAAATCACCAAGTACAATAAACCCTTTTTGAGTAAATCACTATTTATGAAAATAAAATAAAATATCTCTTCTCATATATTCAATAATCCAGGTAATCTATATAGGGAAATTGCCAAAGAAAAGAGAAGTTGAAAAAAAATTTAAAGGAAAAAGAACCATGTCCCCTTATTGTCTTCTCCTTCCTCAAAACTTTAGGAGCCCACAGAAATAGCATGCTTATATTTAGGAAAGGAACAGAGGTAGAAATAATCCAGTTATTGCATGAACAAAATCCTTCCACTTTTTACTTCTGATGATTAAATAATGTTCTCTCTCAAAGGGGATAGTAAGACCTATCCTAAGTGGGCACATCTCCCTGGCAGAAGTATTTCACTGACCATTGGAAAAGGACAGTGGCCACTGGTCTCACTACTATTGGTGGTATACATGATCTTATCAGGATATATGCTACAGTAAGGCAAATATTTCAGGAAAGAAAGAGGCATCATGAAGGGAAAGAATGGAATGACAAGGATAAGAATTGCATAAAAAGTTTCAGAATATAATAAAACACAGCAGTTAAGATGGGCTAATATCAATGAAAGCTGAATTATGAGATGACTGGGAGTGTGACAGCACAAATTCTCCTTCTCTCCAATAAATGGAGAAAACAGGAAGTGACAGAAATGTGTCAGACCAAAAGGCAGATGATGGTCAGATTCCTCAGATTTCTAAAGTATTTACTTTGGTACCTATTATTCACAGTCTTCGGAATGAAGTTAGTCTCCTGTCAATGAGGTTTGTAATCATTTAGGTCTTAGGAGATGGTCTTCATTAGTTGCTAAACTCGAAGATGGAAGAGCAAGGGCTTGGCAAATAGGATTCAGTGTCTTGCCTAGGGTCACAAAGCTAGGAATTCTTTGGGAGCAGATTTGAAACCAGGTCCTCCTGACTCTGTCCTCTATTCAACCTATCTGCCCCCAAAGTTTGCACTTTATGAAAGGGTCTTCTGTATGATGATATGGAACAATTACAGTCTATTTGTACCTTCCTGACAAAGTTCATTCTTATTTTACCCAAGTATTAAAGCATACTTGTTATCCAGTTATAAATTCTGGGTGATTATGTTAGATTCTTTTTTTATACTTTCATTTGCTATTTTTGTAGGGATTATAATTATTATTTTAAAAAATTAGAATCCTTTTGTTTTTAAGCATGGTAATTAAGCCACAGTAAATTTCAGATATCCAAACTTTTGGTCTGCTTTATAGGAGAAAATGACAAGGGAAATTGCTGTTGAGGACCTGATTCTAACTAAATAGAAGAAATAGTCTAGACTTCTAGGCTAAGATGGATGAAGAGTAGAAAGAAGGGATTTGTCCTCCTCACAACCAACCAATATAAAGCACCTCAAAAGGACAAAAATCAAAATCAGATGAGTTGGGGGAAGCTAGGTGGTTCAGTGGATTGAGAGCCAGGTCTAGAGATGGGAAGTACTAGGTTCAAATCTGGCCTCAGACACTTCCTAGATGTGTTACCCTGGGCAAGTCACTTAACCCCCATTGCCTATCCCTTACACTCTTCTGCCTTGGAGCCGATACAGTATTGACTCCAAGATGGAAGGTAAGAGTTTTATTTAAAAAAAAATTAAGATGAATGAAGGGGCTCTACCATAGGGGTCATCCTTGAAAGTCAGGGTAAAGATATTTCCATGCTATAAGGGGGTAAAATTATACCTACCAAAGTATGAGCTGATTACTCCTCTCCCACTCCACCTTTAGCACCAGAGTCAGAGCGAGCATGAGGCAATCTCTGAGGACACCACAGGATGAGAAAAGTATAGACATATGGCAGAGAGGAGCTACCCCAGCAGACTTGGTGGAGACCAAAAAAATAGTCTCAGGGCAAAAACCCTTCTCTAGCTTGATACCCAGAGACCTGCCTGCCCACCTTATTCAGACTTCTAACTGGAAAGAGAAGAAAAAACCAACACAGCAATGGCCACCAACACCCAAGAACTACAATCTACAACTATGGAAAAAAATAAGAAAAAGTCTCTGATGTTGGACAACTTCCATGGAGAAAAAAAGCAGAGTACAGAAATAACAACAGAGAGTGACAAATAAGCAAACATATCCAAACATTCCCCCAAAATGGAAATTGATCACAAGTTCTCAAGGAAGTTAAAAAAGAATTCAAGATCTAAGTAAGAAAGAAGAAACTTGGCAAGAAAAGTGGGAAATAGTTCAAAAAGAAAATAAGTGTTTAAAAGACAGAATCTCCCACTTAGAGAAAGAAACACAGAAATCACATGAAGTAATAAATAAAGTGGAAACCGGAATTGACCTGCTAGAAACCATGAAGAGCAGAATAGAACAAACCAAAAAGGGATATCAAAAGATCATAGCTGAAAACCACTCTTTAAAGACTAGAATTGGGCAAGTGGAAGCTAATGATCTCACAAGAATTAATAAAGCAAAGTCAAAGGAATGACAAAATAGAAGGAAACATGAAATATCTCAACGAGAAGACAATGGAACTGGAGAACAGTTATAGGAGAGTCAATTTGAGAATCATTGGTCTACCAGAAAACCTAGAAAAAAACAGAGGCCATGACATCATACTACAAGAAGTTATCCAAGAAAACTGCCCTGATTTTCTTGAACAAGAAGGCAAAATAGACATTGAAAGAATCCGTAGATCACCCTCTACATTAAATCCTCAAAAGACAACCACCAGGAATGTAATTGCCAAATTCAAGAGCTTCCAAGCTAAGGAGAAAATATTGAAGAAGACAGAAAGAGACAATTCAGATATTAAGGAGCACCATTCAGGATTACACAGGATCTGACAACCTCCACACAAGGATCGCAAGCCTTGGAATATGATATTCTGAAGAGCAAGAGAATTTGGTCTACAACCAAGGATCATCTACCCATGAAAACTGACTATATACTCCCAGGGGATACTATGGACATTTAACAAAATAGAGGATTTCCAAATATTCCTAAAGATAAGGCCAGAACTAAATGGAAAATTTGAAGTCCAAATCCAAAATTCAAGAGAAACATGAAATAGTAAATAAGAAAGAGGGGGGAAAATTCTTTTTTAAGGGCTTCAGTAAGGTGAAATTTTTTATATTTCTATATGGAAAAATGATATTTGTAACTCAAAAAACTTTTTTCACTATCAAAGTAGATAGAAGAATTATTCAAAGGCGGAGGATGGGGTACTAAGTGGTTTAAGATGATATGTAAAAACAAAAGCAGGGGGAATAGAAGATGGCACCAAGAGAAACTTGAAAGAAGAAGAAAAATAGTATAAATTATACCACATAAAGAGGTACATGGAAGGGGGAGGGGAAGAATACTATTATAAGAAGAAAAGGGAGAGCAATAGATAATACTTAAACCTTAAATACTCTCAGTGGAATCAGTTCTGAGAGGGAAGAGCATCTAGATCCATCGGGATACAGAATTTTATCTTACCCTACAGGGAAGTTAAGAGGGAAAAACCAAGGTGGGAGGGAGAAAGAAGGGGAGTACCAAAAGGGAGGGAATGAGAGAAGGGAGGGAAGTTAATAGACCTTAAAGAAAATGAAAAGGTGAATAAGAAGGGAGAGGATATAAAGGGAAGTAAAATAAAGGTGAGGAATAGGGGGGATTGATTAAAAGCAAAACACTGATGTAGAAGGAAATAGTGAAAGAAAAAAAGGGCAAGATTAAAAGAAGAAATCAAAATGATGGGGAATAAACAGGTGGCAATCACAACTCTGAATGTGAATGGGATGAACTCATCTATAAAATGGAAGCAAGATAGCAGAGAGGATTAGAAACCGAAATCCTACCATATGTTGTCTACAAGAAACACACGAGGCAGGTAAACACACATAGGGTAAAGGTAAGAGGCTAGAGCAAAATTTATTGGACATCAACTGAGAAAAAGAAGGCAGGAGTCACGATCATAATATCTGACAAAGCAAAAGTAAAAATAGATCTGATTAAAAGAGATAGGGAAGGTAATTACATCCAGATAAAAGGCAAAATAGACAATGAAGAAATAGCAGTACTCAACATGAACCAAATGGTACAGCATCCTGATTTTTAAAGGAGAAACTATTGGAGCTGAAGGAAGAAAGAGATAGTAAAACTATACTATTGGGGGACCTGAACCTTCCACTATCAGACCTAGATAAATCAAAACAAAAAATAAATAAGGAAGAAGTCAAAGATGTGAATGAAGTTAATAGATATATGGGAAAAAATAAATAGGGACAAAAAGGAATAAGCCTTATTTTCAGCAGCACATGGTACATTCACAAATATTGAACATGTACTAGGACATAAAAACATTGCAAACAAATGCAAAAAAGCAGAATTAATAAATGCAACCTTTTCAGATCACAAAGCAATAAAAATAATAATTAGTAAGGGTACATGGAGAAGCAAATAAAAAATTAATTGGAAATTAAATAATACAATTCTCCTAAATTGGTTGGTTAAAGAACAAATCATGGAAACAATTAACAATTTCACTGAAGAGAATGACAATGAGGAGACATCCTATCAAAATCTATGGGATACAGCCAAAGCAGTACTCAGGGGAAAATTTATATACCTGAGGGGATATATCAACAAATCAGAGGGAAGAGTTCAATGAATTGGGCATACAAGTCAAAAAACTAGAAAGAGAACAAATTAAAAATCCCCAGATAAAAACTAAATTGGAAATCCTAAGAATTAAAGGAGAAATTAATAAAATTGAAAGTAAAAGAATTATTGAATTAATAAATAAGACTAGGAGCTGGTACTTTGAAAAAACAAATAAAATAGATAAAGTACTGGTTAATCTAATAAAAAAAAGTAAAGAAGAAAACCAAATTAACAGTATCAAAGATGAAAAGGGTGCCCCCACTTCCAATGAAGAGGAAATTAAGGTAATTATTAAGAACTATTTTGCTCAATTATATAGCAATAAATATGGCTATCTAGGGGATATGGATGAATAGTTTCAAAAATATAAATTACCTAGATTAACGTAAGAGGAAGTAGAATACTTAAATAATGCCATCTCAGAAATAGAAATCAAACAAGCCATCAAAGAACTCCCTAATAAAAATCCCTATTGCAAGATTGATTCACAAGTGAATTATATCAAACATTTAAAAAATAACTAATCTCAATACTATATAAACTATTTGAAAAATAATTAAAGGAGTTTTACCAAATTCCTTTTATGACACATATATGGTACTGATTCCAAAGTCAGGGAGACCAAAAACAGAGAAAGAAAACTATAGACCAATATCCTTAATGAACATAGATACAAAAATCTTAAATCGAATACTAGCAAAAAGGCTCCAGCAAGTGGTCACGAGGATTATTCACTATGATCAGGTGGGATTTATACCAGGAAAGCAAGGATGTGTTAATATTAGGAAAACCATTCACATAATTGACCATATCAACCACCATATCAACAGAAATCACATGATTATCTCAATAGATGCAGAAAAAGCCTTTGAAAAAAATACATCTATTCCTATTGAAAACACTAGAAAGTATAGGAATAGATGGACCCTTCTTCAAAATAATAAACAGAATATATTTTAAACCATCAGTAAGTATCATCTACAATGGGGACAAGTTAGAAGCCTTCCCAATAGTATCAAGAGTGAAGCAAGGATGCCCATTATCACCTCTATTACTTAACATTGTACTAGAAACACTATCAATAGCATTTAGAGAAGAAGAAATTGGAAGGATTAAAATAGGTAACAAGGAGACTAAACTATCACTCTTTGTGGATGATATAGTGGTCTACTTAAAGAATTCTGGTGAATCAACTAAAAAGCTAGTGGAAATAACCAACAACTTTAGCAAAGGTGCAGGATACAAAATAAACCCACATAAATCATGAGCATTTCTATATATTTCTGATACAACTCAGCATCGAGAGAAAGAGAAACTGCATTTAAAATCCCTCTAGATAATACAAAATATTTAGGAATTTATTTGCCAGACAAACACAGTAATTATATGAAAAGAACTATAAAACATTTTCCACACAATTAAAACAATACCTAAATAACTGGAAAAATATTAATTGCTCTTGGTAATATGAAAGGTATGGAAATCCTACCCAATTAATTTACTTATTCAGTACCATACCTTTCAAACTACCAAGAGACATTTTTATTGAATTAGAACAAATTATAACAAAATTTACTTGTTAAAACAAAAGATCAAGAATATCAAAGGAAATAATTTTAAAAAAAATTGAAGGATGGGGGTATAGCAGTACCAGATCTTAAACTGTACTATAAAGTTGTGGACATCAAAACAATATGGTACTGGCTAAGAGACAGAGTGATGATCAGTGGCACAGACTAGAGGTAAATGCCTTCAGCAAGACAGTATATGATAAACCAAAAGATCCCAGCTTTTGGGACAAGAATCTACTGTTTGACAAAAACTACTGGGAAAATTAGAAAACAGTATGGGAGAGATTATGTCTAGATTATCATCTCACACCCTATACTAAGATGAATTCAAAATGGGTAAATGACATAACTATAAAGAAGGAAGCTATAAGTAAATTAGGTGACACAGAAAAGTATACCTGTCAGATCTATGGGAAAGGAAAGATTTTAAGACCAAGCAAGAAATAGAGAATATCACAAAATGTAAAATTAATAATTCTGATTACATTAAATTAAAAGGTTTTGTACAAACAAAATCAATGCAACCAAAATTAGAATGGAAACAACAAATTAGGAAAAAATTAGGAAAAAATAATAAAAACCTCTGACAAAGGTCTAATTTCTCAAATATATAAGGAATTAAATAATTGCACAAAAAATCAAGTCATTCCCCAATTAGTAAATGGGCAAGGGACATGAATAGATAGTTTTCAGATAAAAATATCACAACTATCAATAAGCTCATGAAAAAGTGTTCTAAATCTCTTATAATTAGAGAAATGCAAATCAAAACAACTCTGAGATACCACCTCACACCTAGCAGATTGGCTGACATGACAGCAACGGAAAGTAATAAATGTTGGAGGCGATGTAGGAAAACTGGGACATTAATGTACTGCTGGAAGAGTTGTGAATGAAGACTTAATTGAGGTTATGCAATATAAATTTGTAGTAGATCAAGTCAGCATGATTGTGTGATTTTCCTGCCTTTGTTCTGTAGGTCATATACTTATTTCCTGGTTCTTAGTTATATTTGAAAATCCCAAATAAGTGCTGTATGATTAGATTGGTAAAGTTTTTATCCTTACCTGAAAATGGGATTCTAATTCACTCATTTTGTGGTCCTCTTGGACAGGCTTTTTCAAATCTGTGACTATAATATAGATGTTACTAGTGTTCTTCAAAGTAAGCTCTGATTCTTCTATCATACTAACTTCAAATTCTGATGTCTTCAGAAGAAATTAAACAAGAAATCACCAAGTTAAAAAAACTCTTTTATTAGTATATCACTATTTCTGAAAATAAAATAAAATATCTCTCCTTATATATTCAATAACCCAGGAAATCTACAAAGGGAAGTTGCCAAGGAAAACATCATTGAAAAAAAATTTAAAGGAAAAGGAACCATGTCCCCTCACTGTCTTCTCCTTCCTCAAAACACTAGGAGCCCAATAGAAATAGCATGCCAATATTTATAACAGGAAGAGAGGCAGAAATAATCTAGTCATTGCATGAGCAAAAACTTCCAATTTTTTTTTCTACTTCTTATGATTACATAATGCGCTCTTTCAAAGGGGATAGTAAGACCTATCCTGAGTGGGCACTTCTCCCAGGCAGAAGTATTTTATTGATCATGTAAAAAGGGTAGTGGCCACCTGCTGGAGGTATGCATGATCCTATCAGGATGTATGCTGCAGTGGGAGTAAGGCGAATATTTCAGGAAAGAAAGAGGCATCATAAAAGGAAAGAATGGAGTGACAAGGGTACAAATAGCATGAAAAAATTTTCAGAATACAATAAAACACAGCAGTTAAGACAGGCTAATATCAATGAAAGCTGAGTAATGGGATGACTGAAGTGTGAGAGCACAAATTCTCCTTCTCCCTAATGAATAGAGATAATAGGCAGTGACAGAAACGTGGCAGAACAAAAGCCAGATCATGCAGGCCAGATTCTTCAGTTTCCTAAAATACTTACTTCAGTACTTATTATTCATAATCTTTGTAGTGAAGGTATTCTCCTGTCAATGAGGTTTGTAATCATTTAGTTGTTAGGAGATGGTCTTCATGAGTTACTGAACTTGAAGACAGAAGGGCAAGGGCTAAGCAAAAAGAGTTATGCGACTTACCTAACAAGGTTCATTCTGAATTTTCCCAAGTATTAAATCATACTCATTGTCCAGTTATGAAAGCGTCTTATTGGATGCTTTTAATGTATTTTTATTTACTAGCTTTGTAAATTATAAATTATTTTTTAACAGAATTTGATTCCTTTTGTTTTTAAACATAGCCATTAAGGTATAGTAATTTTCAGATATACAATATCCCAACCTCTGGTGTTACAATTTATTTATAACGTATAGAAAATGAAAAGGGAAATTGCTATTGAGGACCCGATTCAAATTAAATAGTAGAAGTGGTCTGCTGAAGTAAAAAGATATTTAATATTAATTGATACACATAACAGACTTTTAAAACAAAAAAATGACATGCTTTATCTTATTTGAGCTTCATAAAAGTTATTGCTGTAGGCAGGTTTACCTTCCCAATTAAGGGACGCTAATTCATAAAAGGCCTGAAAAAAGGAGTAGATAGAATTAGAAAGAATCTGGCTGATATAAAATGAGGAGGTGGAGGGGAAAAGAATGAATAATCTTAATTTTGTCAGTAAAACATGAGGAAAGTTTTTCAAGTGAAGTGAGAGGGAGGAGAGAGACATATTGGAGATTTGAAGTGGGATGAAAATGTTTGGAAGATCTGCTGTGAAAGGTATATGATAGCGAGTTAATTAGGTAGGTCAAAGGATTGCCTTGCAGCAAGAAAGACACAGTTGAATTTATGTAATATAAATTAGCGGTTTATCAAGTCAGCATGATTGTGTCATTTTTTTGCTTTTGTTCAAGAAGACATGTACTTATTTTCTGGTTCTGAGTTGTGTTTCAGAACATCAAATAAGTGGGGTTTTATTAAATTGGTAAAGTTTTTATTTTTACCTGAAAATTAGACTCTAATTCACTCATTTTGTTTTCCTCTTGGATACATGTTACCAAATCCACATCTATTATACTGATGTTACTAATCTTCTTTAAAGGAAGCTCTGGTTCTTTTATAATATCATGTTCAAACTCTGATGCCTGATGAAGAAATTAAATAAGAAATCACCAAGTTTAAAAAAACCTTCATCTTAGTATATCACTATTTCTGAAAATAAAATTTGAAAAAAAGCTCTCCTTATATATTCTATAACCCAGGAAATCTATATAGGGAAATTGTGAAGGAAAAGACCAGTTGAAAAAAAAATTTAAAGGAAAAAGAAATATGTCCCCTTACTGTCTTCTCCTTCCTTGAAACTCTAAGAGCCCAACAGTAACAGAACGCTGATATTTATGATAGGAATAGCGGAAGAAATAATCCAGTTATTGCATGAGCAAAAACCTTCCACTTTTTACTTCTGATGATTAAATAATGCTCTCTCTCAAAGGGGATAGTAAGACCTACCCTGAGTGGACACATCTCCCAGGAAGAAGTATTTTACAGACCATGTAAAAAGGGCAGTGGCCATTCATTTCACTACTTTTGGAAGTATACATGATCTTCTCAGGTTGTACGCTAAAATGGGAGTAAGGTGAATATTTCAGGAAAGAAAGAGGCATCATGAAGGGAAAGAATGGAGTGATGAGGGTACAAATAGCATGAAAAAGTTTTTAGAATTAAAATAAAACATAGTTGTTAAAATGGACTAATATCAATAAAAGCTGAGTTATGGGATGAATGGGAGTGTGAGAGCACAAATTCTCTTTCTCCTTAATGAATGGAGATAATAGGAAATGACAGAAATGTGTAAGACCAAAGGTCAGATTATGCAGGCCAAATTCTTCAGATTTCTAAAGTCCTTACTTCAGTACTTATTATTCAAAATCTTAGCAGTGAAGGTACTTTCCTGTCAATGAGGTTTGTAATCGTTTATTTGTTAGGAGATGGGTCTTCATGAGTTACTGAACTTGAAGACAGAAGGGTACTAAGCAAAAAGAGCTAAAAAAAAAAACTTGCCCAGGGTCACAAAACTAGAAATTATCTCATGGTCAGATTGGTACCCAGTTCCTCCTGATTCCCACTTTATCCTGAATAGTTGCCCCAAAATTTTCTGTTTTATGAAGGGATCTTCTGTATGATGAAATGGCACAATAACAGTCTATTTGTAACTTCATGACAAGGTTCATTCTGAATTTTCCCAAGTATTAAAGCATATTCACTGTCCAGTTATGAAAGCTAACTGGCCTTATTGGATTCTTTTTATGTATTTTTATTTACTATTTTTGTAGATTATAAATTATTTTTAAATTTGTTTTTAAACATAGCCAATAAAGCATAGCAATTTTCAGATATATATCTCAACCTTTGGTCTTATAACATTTAAAATGCAGAGAAAATGACAATGGAAATTGCTATTGAGTGTCTGGTTCTAATTAAAAAGCAGAAATGGTACGCAGAAATAAAACAACATTTAATAACTGACACACACATAGGTCTTCATAAATGAAAAAAAAATGGCATGCATTATTGTATTTGAGCTTCATAACAGTTGTTGATATAGACAGGTTTACCTTCACAAGCAGAGGGACCCTCATTCAAAAGAGACATGATTCAAAGAGGAGATAAAATTAAAAAGATTCTGGCTGATGTAAGATGAGGAGGTGGAGGGGAAAAGAGGAAGCTCTGGATAAATAACCTCAATTTTTTCAGTTAAACATGAAAAAAAGTTCTCAGCTGAAGTAAGAGGGGAGAGAGGAAGGTATGGTAGATTTGAAAAGGGATGTAAAGGTTAGAGGAACTGCTGTGAAGGATATGGGATAGGGAGTTAATTAGGTAGGTAAAAGGATTGTGTTGCAGCAATAAAGACCCAGTTGATATTATGAAATATAATTTTGTAGTAGATCAAGTCAGCATGATTGTGTCATTTTCTTGCTTTTTGTTCAGTAGGACATGTATTTATTTTCTGGTTCTTAGTTGTATTTCAGAATGCCCAATAAGTGGGGTTTTATCAGATTGGTAAAGTTTTTATTCTTACCTGAAAATTGGATTCTAATTCACTTATTTTTTTTTCCTCTTGGATACATGTTACCAGATCAACATCTACAATACTGATGTTGCTAGTCTTCTTCCAAATAAGCTCTGGTTCTTCTATGATATTAACTTCAAACTCTGATTTCTGAAGCAGCAATTAAATAAGAAATGATTAAGTTTTAAAAACCCTTCATCTTAGTAATTTACAATTTCTGAAAATAAAATAAAATATCTCTTCTTGTCTACACAAGGAAATTGCCAAGGAAAAACCCAGTTGAAAAAAGATTTAAAGGGAAAAAAACCATGTCCCCTCCCTATCTTTTCCTTCCTCAGAACTCTAGGAGCTCCACAAAAATAGTATGCCTTTTATGAAGGGAGCTGGCTACACTACAGGGGAAGATTAGTAGATGGAATTAGGCCACTTCAAGGGGCCTTAGGCAGGAGTAGAAGTTGGAGTGTAACAGGGTCCTGCAGCTAGCTGAATGAGAGGGTGATGAAACTCCCTCACTAGTAAAGCCAAGGCTCCTTTAAGCTCAGGGTTCTGTGTCTCTACCCAAAGAAATGAAGACTATTCTATTGGTCAGTTAGTATGGTCAACAGGAAGGAAGCTGGCACTACTTGAATCTAATTGTTTGATAAAGTTTGTCAGCTGAACCTAGTAGTTTGTTCTGATTGTTGATGTTACTTGGTCTTTGGTGAAGGTAAAAGTAATTGACTTTAAAGATCTTTAAGCTTGAAGGTTTTTTGTTTTTTTTTAATTTTTTAAACCCTTAACTTCTGTGTATTGACTTATAGGTGGAAGAGTGGTAAGGGTAGGCAATGGGGGTCAAGTGACTTGCCCAGGGTCACACAGCTGGGAAGTGTCTGAGGCCGGATTTGAACCTAGGACCTCCTGTCTCTAGGCCTGGCTCTCAATCCACTGAGCTACCCAGCTGCCCCTAGCTTGAAGGTTTTAAAGGATTTATTGTTAAAGTTTGAATGAATTAAAAGTTGGGAAGAGGGTGAGGTAAGCTAAGATCTTGAATAACTAAGCTTTCTAAACTACTCTTAGGAAAATGTTGTAAGGTCTTCTTATGGTGCAGAAATAAAGAAAGCCTTGAGGGCAATCTCTACTCTAATATTCTTGGTTGCTGACCCAGGGCTGCCAAGCCCTGGGCCAGATGGTGATGTCTTGTTGATGGAAATTGTCTCTTGATTACAAAGGGTTGGTGGGTCTGCCAATGAACTGTTGATATTGGCTGGTTATGGTAGCTGTTCCTACCTAACTAAGGAATCTACCCAAACCACCCTTCAAAACTCTCCCAGGGGCCCACTCTACCATTTCCACAAAAAACTATTGGTCAGTTAGTATGGTCAACAGGAAGGAAGCTGGCACTACCTAAATCTAATTGCTTGATAAAGTTTGTCAGCTGAACTCTAACTGTGTTTCCACTCTAACTGTGAAGATCAGAGTCAGAAGAAGTGAAGTCAGGGGTCTGGGGACCCCCTTTTATATCCTCACTTCAACTGTCACCCTGGCACCTGGCCTGGGTCCTCTGCCAGGTTCTGTGTTCTATGTTGGCAACTGCCAGCTTGCAACCCATGAAAAAATGGTTGCAGGATTTTATCCATTACATGCCTATATTTAGGAACAGAAGAGAGGAAGAAATAATCTAGTTATTGCATGAGCAAAAACCTTCCATTTTTTACTTCTGATGATTAAACAATTCTCTTTCTCAAAGGGATTATAATGTAAGACCTATCCTGAGTGGGTACATCTCCCAGGCAGAAGTATTTCATTGACCATGGAAAAAGGGTAGTGGCTACTTGTCTCACTACTGTTGAAGGTATACATGATCTTATCAGGATATACACTACAGTGGAAGTAAAGCTAATATTTCAGGAATGAAAGCAGCATCTTGAAGGGAAAGAATGGGGTGATGAGGGTACAAATAGCATGAAAAAATTTTTCAGAATACAATAAAACAGCAGTTAAGATGGGCTAATATCAATAAAAGCTGAGTTATGGGATGACTGGGAGTGTTAGAGCATAAATTGTCCTCTCTAATGAATGGAGATAACAGGAAGTGACAGAAATTTGTTAGGCCAAAAGTCAGATCACGCAGGCCAGATTCTTCGGATTTCTAAATTACTTACTTTGGCACTTATTATTCGTATTCTTAGCAGTGAAGGTAGTCTTCTGTCAATGAGGTTTGTAGTAATTTAGGTCTTAGGAGATGGTCTTTATGAGTTGCCGAACTTGAAGACAGAAGGGCAAAGACTAAGCAAAAAGGGTTAAGTGACTTGCCCAGGGTCACAAAACTGGGAAATTTCTGAGGGCAGATTGGAACCCGGGTCCTCTTGACTGCTATACTCTATGCCTCTTGGCTGCCCCTAAATTTTGTGGTTTTTTTTAAAGGATCTTCTGTATGATGATATGGCACAATCATGGTCTATTTGTAACTTCCTGACAAGGGTTATTCTGAATTTTCCCAAGTATTAAAGCATACTCACTGTCCAGTTATAAAATCTACCTGGTATTATATGATGATTTTTATGTATTTTTATTTAATATTTTTGTATATTGTAAATTATTTATAAACAGAATTTGATTCCTTTTGTTTTTAAACATAGCCATAAAGGCTTTGTAATTTTCAGATATACTATATCCCAACATTTGGTCTTATAATTTTTTTAAAATTAGAGAAAATGACAAGGGAAATTCTTATTGAGGACTTGATTCTAATTAAAAAGTAGACGTGGTCTGCTGAAGTAAAACAACATTTAATAATAACTGATACATATATGAAACTTCATAAGTGAAAAAAAAAGACATGCATTATTGAATTTGTGCTTCATAACAGTGGTTAATGTAGACAAGTTTACCTTCACAAGTAGAGAGATCCTCATTCATAAGAGACATGATTCAAAGAGGAGAGAGAATTAAAAAGATTCTGGCTAATGTAAGATGAGGGAAAAAGAGGAAGCTCTGGATGAATGACCTCAATTTTTTTAGTTAAACACAAAAAAGAGTTCTTAGCTGAAGTTAGAGAGAGGAGAGGAAGATATGGCAGATGTGAGGAGGGATAGAAAAGGTTTAGAAGAGCTGCTGTGAAGGATATGGGATAGGGAGTTAATTAGGTAGGTAAAAGGATTGCCTTGCAGCAATAAAGACCCAGTTGAAGTTATGCAATATAAATTTGAAGTAGATTAAAGTCATCATGATTGTGTCATTTTCTTGCCTTTATTCAGTAGGACATGTACTTATTTCCTGGTTCTTAGTTATAATTCTGAATGCCAAATAAGTGGGGTTTTATTAGATTGGTAAAGTTTTTATTCTTACCTGAAAATTGGATTCTAATTCACTCATTTTGTTTTCCTCTTGAATACACGTTTCCACATTGACATCTATAATACTGATGTTACTAGTCTTCTTCCAAGTAAGTTCTGATTCTTCTGGGATGCTAACTTCAGACTCTGATTCCTGGAGAAGCAATTAAATAAGAAATCACCAAGTTTAAAAAACCCTTTTTTAACATATCTTTATTTCTGAAAATAAAATAAAATTTCTTTCCTTATATATTTATTCATTAATTTTTGCTTGAATATCTTTATTTAATTAATTAATTTAGAGTATTTTCCCATGGTTACATGATTCATGTTCTTTCCCTCCCCTCCTCTCACCCCCTCCCATAGCCAATGAGCAATTCCACTGGGTTTTTCATGTGTCATTGATCAAGACCTATTTCCAAATTATTAATATTTGCACTAGGGTGATTGCTTAGAGCAGGGGTCGGCAACCTTTTTGGTCGTGAGAGCCATAAACGCCACATTTTTAAAAATGTAATTTCGTGAGAGCCATACAGTGCTCACAGTGCACGCTCCTATAACAGCGCCTGAAAAAAAATTGACTTTGTGGTTCCTGCAGAAAGAGCCATATGTTGCTGACCCCTGGCTTAGAGTCTATATCCCCAATCATATCCCCATCGACCATGTCATCAAGCAGTTGTTTTTCTTCTGTTTCTATTCCCACAGTTCTTTCTCTGGATGTGGATAGAGTTCTTTCTCATAAGTCCCTCAGAAATGTCTTGGATCATTGCATTGCTGCTAGTAGAGAAGTCCATTACATTTGATTGTGCCACAATGTATCCATCTCTGTATATAAGGTTCTTCTGGTTCTGCTCCTTTCCCTCTGCATCAATTCCTCAAGGTCATTCCAGTTTACATGGAATTCCTCCAGCTCATTATTCCTTTCAGCACAATAGTATTCCATCACATTGGTCTTTCTATTACAAGGTACTTCCTTTTCAAATGTATTATTGTTTGTGTTGATAAGTTGGATAGAATTTAATCATATAGTCTCATTTTTAGTAGTTCTGATTGGACTACTGGCATCATTCTTCCATATACAATATACACATGGAGAGAAAAGTGGCTTACCAGGGACAAATTCTTTTTCTTTGGGGATTCAGAGAAACTTCAAGAGTAGAAAAATCAAAGGAGGAATAAAAGGAAGCTGAGAACTGTCAGAAAACAGATTATTGATGGGTAATTGCATTGAATGATTCAAGCTCAAATATGGTTTGAGGTACACTGGAAAGAGCACTGAATTTGTAATCTTAAGGACCTGCTTTCAAAATTCTACCTCTGCCTTTTCCTATCTTGATGACCTTTAAGGAAGTCCCTTAACTTCTCTACTCTCCAATTTCCTCATCTGTAAGATGAAGGAGATACATTAGATGGCCTCTTTGAAGTTTTAAAGGTATAATCTCTGAGGTTCCTTCATATTAAACTAATTACCAATAAGTTACCAATTAAAATGTATAAAAAATATTTCAATCATTTGATTGGCTAGATTGGATAAAATTTCAAGAAGTGATTCCTGCTTCATTATGTCTCAGAAAGATCATAGTGACAAGAAGCTCTTTAATGATGAAGTTCCCCTGAAGGGAAACTTCCCTTCAAGGTCCCAGTTTCTACAATTACTTAGAGCTTCACCTTAATTCTTATTATTCATACCACCACTTTCAAATGAAAAGTCAAAGGGTGTTTCTCTTAGCCTGAGGGTTGAAGCTAGGAGCACAGCAATCACTAATACAAGGCAAGCTTGCTTCCATGGCTTTTTCCCTTACTCAGGATTTTCAGTTTAATTTACTGGGTGATAGTTGTATCATGCAAGTCCAATTTTATTTCAGCTCATCTCAGATGATTACATGCATTACTCCCAGAGAGGCTTCAATTCCAGATCCATTCGATTTCATAATGAGGCAACAAAGTGAAAGATTCAGGAAAGCAATGACAATGTCCAATTTTTTTTTAAATATGTAAAATTCCAAGCACATGAAGGCATTTAAAAAAAATTTCACTAAGCCGTTCATAGTATATAGTGTATGGGGCTAGAGTGATCATCTTCCATCAATATTTGAGTAGACACTATGACACTGTGTATATAGTGTTAACTATCTACATGTCACTGTTCAATATAGTAAATAGTTCACCCCTCTGGGACTAGTTATCTTCTAATGTTAGCCACTTGGAGCACAGGAGAGAGAACAAAGAACTAAGCAAATATTTGCCTCTGAGCACCTAAAATACCATAAGATCCAAGTATTAATGAAATCAAGTGCTCATGTGGCATTATGTGCAAGAGAAGCATGCTTTCCCAGAGTCTTCCCAAAACAAGCTTAAAGAAGGGTGAAGGTCAGATCCCTCTGCCTCTGATGTTGTACATGTCTGTGTCCAAAGAGAAAAGGTTGGAAAATGTGGGCAAAAGCAGAGCTGTTGATTGTTTGGCAATTTATGGATGAAAGCAATCCTATTATGGAAAGTAAGTGCCCTAATTGGTGCATATAAAGCAAGGTTAAAAGCCAGGCCCTTTTCATATTTCTCTTGGTTTTTGTGGCTGGATATTGAACTTTCCATTTAGTCCTGGTCTTTTCTGTGCAAATACTTGGAAATCGTCTATCTTGTTGAATGCCCATACTTTTCCCTGGAAGCATATCAGTTTTGATGGGTAGGTGATCCTTGGGTTCAGACCCAGTTCTCTTGCTTTTCTGAATATCATATTCCAAGCCTTGAGGTCTTTTAGTGTGGAGGCTGCCAGATCCTGTGTGATCCTGATTGGTGCTCCTTGATATCTGAATTCTCTCTTTCTGGCTTCTTGAAATATTTTTTTTCTTTTACTTGGAAGCTCTTGAATTTGGCTATTATATTCCTGGGGGTTGTCTTTTCAGGGTTTAGTGTAGAGGGTGATCTATGGATCCTTTCAATGTCTATATTGCCCTCTTGTTGTAGAACTTCAGGGCAGTTTTGCTGAATAATTTATTTTAGTATGGAGTCCAAATTTCTATTAATTTCTGCTTTTTCAGGAAGACCAATGATTCTCAAATTGTCTCTTCTAGACCTGTTTTATTGGTCTATTAGCTTCTCATTGAGATATTTCATGTTTCCTTCTATTTTGTCAGTCTTTTGACTTTGCTTTATTAATTCTTGTTGTCTTGTGAGATCATTGGCTTCTAATTGCCCAATTCTAGCCTTTAGAGACTGGTTTTCCTTTTCAATCTGGTCTATCTGGTTCTTCAAGGCTTCCAGCTGGTCATTTCTGGTCTTCAATTTGCTTATCAATTCATTTGATTTCTCAGCCTCACTTTCCAATTGTGAAATTCTGCCTATTAAACTGTTATTTTCTTGCCAGATCTCTTCCATCTTTCTCATGATCTTAGATTTGAACTCTTCAAGATCTTGTGACCCGTTTTCATTTTTTTGGGAAGGTCTGGATGTCTTTAATTGTTTGTCCTCTGTTTTCTGTGTTTCTTCTGTGCAGAAGTTTCAAGTGTTAGAGTTTTTTTCTTTGTATTCTTGTTTATTTCTTGGGCTTTGCTTGGCATCATTGTGCTTTATCTGCCAGAAGTCTGAGTAAGGCAATCTGATTCTCTTTGTATGGAGTTAGGGAGAAGTTTTTGCCTGAGGCTACTTTGTGAGTCTCCTGGTTTCTCTGGGGACCCTCCTGGGGTCTCTAGTCTAGTTGTTTTCAGGGTCAAGCCCCCGTGTTCCTAGCCAGCTGCCCAGAGCCCAGAACTTGGCCCATGGTTGCTCCTCTACCTGGGGTTTTCCCCTGAGTCTGAGCGTGCTGGGCACTGTTGCTGCCTCTCTCAGCCCCACTCCTGCGTCCAAGGTCTGAGTTTTCCAGCCACCTGGGGTCTCTGGTCTAGATGTTTTCAAGGTCAAGCCCCCATGTTCCCAGCCAGCTGCCCAGAGACCAGAACTTGGCCCACATTTGCTCTACCACCTGAGGTTTTTCCCCTGAGTCTGAGCGTGCTGGGCACTGTTGCTGCCTCTCTCAGCCCCACTCCTGTGTCCAAGGTCTGAGTTTTCCAGCCACCTGGGGTTTCAGGTCTTGCTGCTCTCAGGGGCAAACTCCCAGTGGTGCCAGTTAGCTGCCAAGGAGCTAGATTTTTTGCCCACTCTTGCTCTAACTCTAGAGCGCAGCCTCTACCTCTAGTACTGTGGGTGGGGTGGGGGAGGGTTGATCCATTCACATTTTGATGGGAGCTATTTCCCCGCCTTATGGTGTGGAAGTGCCCAAATCCCATGTACCTTCGATACTGCGCCCTATTGTGAGGTCCCTTCTTTCATCTGGGACTTGTTTTCTTGTCCTTTGAAGGTACTCCATATCCCTTTGTTAGGAGAGAAAGTCACCCTGCCTCTACTCTGCCACCACCTTAACCCAGAAGCCCCTTTCCTTATATATTTAATAACCCAGGTAATTTATACAGGGAAATTGCCAAGGAAAAGACCATTGGAAAAAAATGTAAAGAAAAAAGAACCATGTCCCCTCAATGTCTTCTCCTTCCTCAAAACTCTAAGAGCCCAACAGAAATAGCATGCTGATATTAGGAAATGAACAGAGGCAGAAAGAATCTAGTTATTGCATGAGCAAAAAACCTTCCACTTTTTACTTCTGATGATTAGATAAGCTCCTTCTCAAAGGAGATAGTAAGACCTATCCTGAGTAGGCACATCTCCCTGGCAAAAGTATTTTACTGACCATGTAAAATGGTTACTGGTCTCACTATTGTTGGAAGTATACATGATCTTAACATGTGGAAGTGAAGCAAATATTTCAGGGGAAAAAAAGGCATCAAGAAGGGAAAGAATGGATTGATGAGAGTACAAATACCACATAAAAGTTTTCAGAATTACAATAAACATAGTTGTTAAAATGGAATAATATCAATGAAAGCTGAGTTATGGGATGACTGGAAGGTTTAGAGCACAAATTCTCCTTCTCCCTAATGAATGGAATAATAGGAAGTGACAGAAATGTGTCAGATCAAAGATCACGTCATGTAGGCCAGATTCTTCAGATTTCTAAAGTACTGACTTGGTACTTATTATTCTTTGTGGTAAAGGAACTCTCCTGTCAATGAGGTTTTTGATCATTTAAGTCTTAGAAGTGTAAGGTTTAAATTTAGGGATTTATACTAAATATTAGAGTTATAAAGTTATATTGTGGTCATTGATTTTAAAATATTATAGCTTAAGTCAAAATGACTTTTAGTAGCTTTATTTACAAAGAGGTGGAAAGATTGAAAGTGGGAAAATGTAGATAAAGAGACAGATTCTAACAAGCCTACCAGCCCTTCTCTTGTAAAGTCAGGCTCAGCCCTGACAGGGCTTCCCCAAGTCCCTTGTCTCCATGTGGATTTCCTGGTAATCCTCAACCAGAAACACCCGGTGGTGTCTTCAGCCAGAGTTCCACCAATGCAGCCTTCTCCAAAGCCAAGGTGGGAATTTCAGCAACTCACCCAGCAGGCCAAAGCAGGTTCCAGGGAAAATGTATCCTCCAAGCCAAGACAGGGATCTCGGCCACTCACTCCAAACACTAGGAAAGGAATCTCTAGAACTAATCTCTCCATACCCCAGGAAGGAATCCCAGGAACAAATTTCTCCAAAAGCCAGGAAGGAAAGACCCTTAGACCATGCTGGGCTCTTCTTTTATGCTCCTCTTTTTCACATTACTTCCTGTCACTTCTTATCACTCCCCCTTCTTCACAGAAACCAATGGCAGTCTTTCAATTTGCCTAGCACTGGTCAAGGGTAGGGGAAGTGGCCTTTGGATGTATGAGCTTACTCTAGTAAGTGACTCTGAACTCTCTTACTTAGTGTTTAAGTAGTGGTGCTTTATGTTCTTGATTTGAATAGCTAAAAATAGCCAAGGGGAGAGTTAATCCTATTTTCACTGTGGTCTTCATGAGTTGCTAAACTCTAAGACAGAAGGGCAAGGCGAAGCAAAAATGTTAAATGACTTGCCCAGAGATACAAAACTGGAAATTATCACAGGTCATATTGGTACCCAGGTCCTCCTCACTCTACCCTATATGCCTCTTGGCTGTCCCCAATTTTGTGTTTTGTGAAAGGATCTTTTGTATGATGAAATGGCACAATCACAATATATTTGTACCTTCCTGACAAAGTTCATTATGAATTTTCCCAAGTATTGAATCATATCCCCTATCTAGTTATGAAACCTATCTTGTCTTGTTGGATGCTTTTTATGTATTTTTAATTACTATTTTTGCAGATTATAAATTATTTATAAACAAAATTTGATTCCTTTTGTTTTTAAACATAGCCATAAATGCATTGTAATTTTCAGAAATACTATATCCCAATATTTGGTCTTAAAATTTTTTTAAAATGTGGAGAAAATGACAAGGGAAATTCTTATTGAGGACTGGATCCTAATTAAATAGTAAAAGTGGTCTGCTGAAGTAAAAAAAATTAATTATAACTGACACATATATGGGATTTTAAAAATTAAAAAAATAGTGATATGCATTATCATATTTGAGCTTCATAACAGTTGTTGATGAAGACAAGTAAACTTCACAAGGAGAGGGACCCTCATTCATAAAAAACATGATTCAAAGAGGAGATAGTATTAAAAGGAATCTGGCTGATGTAAGATCAGGAGATGGAAGGAAAAAGAGGAAGCTCTGGATGAATGATCTCAATTTTTTCAATTAAATACAAAAAGTGTTTTCAGTTCTCAGCTGATGCTGGAGGAGAGGAAGATAGAGCAGATTTGAAGAGGCATGAATACATTTAGAAGAGCTGCTGGGAAGGGTATGGAATAGGGAGTTAATTAGGTAGGTAAAAAGATTTCCTTGAAGCAATGAAGACCCAGATGAGGCTATGCAATATAAATTTGAAGTAGATCAAGTCAGCATGACTTTTGTTCAGTAGGACATGTATTTATTTTCTGGTTCTTAGGTGTATTTCAGAACGCCCAATAAGTGGGATTTTATCAGATTGGTAAAGTTTTTATTCTTACCTGAAAATTGGATTCTAATTCACTCATTTTGTTTTCCTCTTGGATATGCGTTACCAAATCGACATCTATAATACTGATGTTACTAGTCTTCTTCCAAGTAAGTTCTGATTCTTCTTTGATACTAACTTCAAACTCTGATTCCTGAGGAAGGAATTATATAAGAAATTACCAAGTTTAAAAAAACTTTTTTTTGAGTATATTACTATTTCTGAAAATAAAATAAAATATCTCTCCTTATATATTCAATAGCCCAGGAAATGTATACATGTGAATTGCCAAAGAAAAGACCAGTTAAAAAAATTTAAAGGAAAAAGGACCATGTTCCCTCACTGTAATCTCCTTCCTCAAAACTCTAGGAGCCCACAGAAATAGTATTCCAATATTTAAGAAAGGAGCAGATGAAGAAATAATCCAATAATTGCATGAGCTTTTCAAAACCTTCTACTTTTTACTTCTAATGATTGAATAATGCTCTCTCTCAAAGGGCTAGTAAAACCTATCCTGAGTGGGCACCTCTTCCAGGCAGATGTATTTTACTGACCATGGAAAAAGGGCAGTGGCTATTGGTCTCACTACTGTTGGTGATATACATGATCTTATCAGGATGTACGCTACAGTGGGAGTAAGGCGAATGGTTTAGGAAATAAAGAACCATCATGAAGGGAAGGAATGGAGTGATCAATGTACAAATAGCATCAAAAAGTTTTCAGAATTACATTAAAACAGTTCAGTTAATATGAGGTAATATAAATAAAAGATGAACTATAGGATGCCTGGGTGTGTGAGGGCACAAATTCTCCTTCTCCCCAATAAATGGAAATAATAAGAATGACAGAAATGTGTCAGAACAAAAGTCAGATCATGCAGGCCAGATTCTTCAGATTTCTAAATTATTAACTTCAGTACTTATTTTTACTCTAACAGTGAAGGTACTATCCTTTAAATGAAGTTTGTAATCATTTAGGTTTTAGGTGATGGTGTTCATGAGTTGCTGTGTTGTAGCCAAAAAGCTGAGACTCATAACTAACAGCTTGACAGCATCATACCCTGGTAAGCAGGGGGGTTTTGATAGCGTCATGCTCTGCACAGCAGGGCGGTTATCTGGAATTCATAGTTCCGGGGAGACCACTCCTCCCTAGACAGAGCAGCCTTGAACATTAAGAATTACATCCTATGGCACCTGGAAACCTCTATACTCCCATTGTCTAGCTATTATCAGACCCTAGCTATATCCCAGCCCTTGAAACGTATATATTCCCCTCTGTAGACGCAGCACTTGGGGAATTCTGTTACAGAACTCCCCCCAGTGCACTGGCAATAAAGCTTTCTTCTGCTTTGATTGCATTGTCTCGTGTGTTCCTCTGGTGGCCACCCATTTGAACCCTAACAGCTGAACTCCAAGATAGAAGGGCCAGGGCTAAGCAAATAGAGTTTTGTGACTTGTCAGGATCACAAAACTAGGAATTCTTTGGGACAGATTGGAACCCAGGTCCTCCTGACTCTACCCTCTTTTCTACAGTTTCCCCTAAATTTTGTGTTTTATGAAAGGGCCTTCTATATGATGAAATGGCACCATCATAGTCTATTTGTACCTTCCTGACAAGGTTCATTCTGATTTTTTCCCAAGTATTAAAGCATACTTGCTCTCCAGTTGTAAATTCTCAATGATCATGTTAGTTTACTATTTTTGTAGAGATTGTAAATTATCTATTAAAAGATTTAGAATTCTTTTGTTTTTAAGCATGCTAATTAAGCCATAGTAAGTTTCAGATTTCCAAATTTCTAGCCTGTTTTACATTTTATTTATCATGTGGAGAAAATGATAAGGGAAATTGCTAATGAGGGCCTGATTCTAATTAAAAAAGAAGAAATGACTTGCTAAGTAAAAAGACATTTGATAATAACTGACACATATATAGGACTTTAAAAATGAAAAACTAGTGACATGCATTATCATATTTGAGCTTCATAACTTTTGTTGATGTAGACAGGTTTACCTTCACAAGGAGAGGGACCCTCATTCATAAGAGACATGATTCATAGACGAGATAGAATTAAAAGGAATCTGGCTGATGTAAGATGAGGAGGTGGAGGGGAAAAGAAGAAGCTTTGGATGAATGACCTCAGTTTTTTCAGGCAAACTTGAAAAAAGGTTCTTAGCTGAAGTGAGAAGGAAGAGAGGAAGATATGGGAAATTTGAAGAGGGATGAAAAGGTTTAGAAGAGCTTCTGTGAAGGGTATAGGATTGTGTCATTTTCTTGCCTTTGTTTCATTAAGACATGTATTTATTTACTGGTTCTAGATTGTATTTTAGAGTGCCAACAAGTGGGGTTTTTTAGATTGGTAAAGTTTTTATTCTTACCTGAAGACTGGACTCTAATTCACTCATTTTGTTTTCCTCTTGGATATGTATTACTAAATTGACATCTATGATATTGATGTTATTAGTCTTCTTCCAAGTAAGCTCTGATTCCTTTTTGATACTATGTTCAAACTCTGATGCCTGAAGAAGCAATTGTATAAGAAATTACCAAGTTTAAAAAAACCTTAGTCTTAGTATATCATTATTTCTGAAAATATACTAAAATATCTTTCCCTAGATATTCAATAACTGGGGATATCTGTATAGGGAAATTGCAAAGAAAAATTAAGTTAAAAATTTAAAGGAAAAAGAACCATGTTCCCTCACTGTCTTCTCCTTCCTTAGAACTCTAGGAGCCTAACAGAAATAGCATGCCTATATTTAGGAAAATAACAGAGGGTGAAATAATCCAGTTATTACATAAGCAAAAACCTTCCACTTTTTACTTCTGATAATTAAATAATGCTCTCTTTCAAAGGGGATAGTAAGACCTATCCTGAGTGGGCACATCTCCCAAGCAGAAGTATTTTACTGACCATGGAAAAAGGCAGTGGCCAGTGGTCTCACTACTCTTGGAGGTATACTTGATCTTATCAGGAGGTATGCTATAGTAAGAGTAAGACAAATGGTTCAGGAAATAAAGAACCATCATGAAGGGAAAGAATGGAGTGATGAAGGTACAAATAGCATGAAAAAGTTTTCAGAATACAATAAAACACAGCAGTTAAGATGGGCTAATATCAATAAAAACTGAGTTGTGGGATGACTGGGAGTGTGAGAGCACAAAATCTCCTTCTCCCTAATGAATGGAGATAACAGGAAGTGAGCAGAGGGACTCTCATATATAAGAGATATGATTCAGAGAGGAGACAGTATTAAAAGGAATCTGGCTGATGTAAGGTGAGGAGGTGGAGGGGAAAAGAGGAATCTCTAGATGAATGACTTCATTTTATTTTTCAGTTAAACATGAATAAAGGTTATTAGCTAAAGTGAGAGGGAAGATAAGATGTGGCATATGGGAAGAGCTGCTGTGAAGGGTATGGGATAGGAGTTAATTAGATAGGTAAAAGGATTGCCTTGAAGCAATGAAGACCCAGTTGAGATTATGCAATATAAATTTGAAGTAGATCAAAGCCAGCATGATTGTGTCATTTTCTGTCCTTTGTTCAGTAGGATATGTACTTATTTCCTGGTTCTGAGTTGTATTTCATAATGCCAAATAAGTGGGGTTACATTATATTGGTAAAGTTTTTATTTTTACCTGAAAATTGGACTCTAATTCACTCATTTTGTTTTCCTCTTGGATACCCGTTATCAAATCCCCACCTATAATACTGATGTTACTAGTCTTCTTCCAAGTAAGCTCTGGTTTTTCTATGATACTACCTTCAAACTCTGATTCCTGAAGAAGCAATTAAATAAGAAATCACCAAGTTTACAAAACCCTTCATCTTAGTATGTCACTATTTCTGAAAATAAAATAAAACATCTCTCCTTTTATATTCAATAACCCAGCAAATCTATATAGGGAAATTGCCAAAAAAAATAGCATGCCAATATTTAGGAAGGGAACAGAGGAACAAATAATCCAATTATTGCATGAGCAGAAACTTTCCAATTTTTACTTCTGATGATTAAATAATGCTCTCTCTTAAAGAGTAGAGTTTAAGACACCTTTTTTAAAATAAACTTTTATTTATTTAATTGCTTTAGAATAGTTTTCCATGTTTTCATGACTCATGTTCTTTCTCTTCCCTCCTCCCTCCACCTCCCAGAGCTGATGAGCAATTTCACTGGGTTTTACATATATCACTGTTCAAAACTTATTTCTATATTATTAATATTTTCAAGTGATCATTTAGATTGTATTTCCCCAATCACATTCCCATCAAACCATGTAATCAATAATATGTTTTTCTTCTGCGTTTCTACTCCCATAGTTCTTTCTCAGGATGTGGATAGCATTCTTTTTCATAAATCCGTCAGAACTGTACTGAATCATTGCATTATTCTGGGTAGCAAAGTCCATTAAGTTCAATTGTGCCACAGTGTATCAGTCTCTGTACAATTCTCTCCTAGTTCTGCTCCTTTTGCTCTGCATCAATTCCTGGAGGTCTTTCTGGTTCACATGGAATTCTTACAGTTCATTATAACTTTCAGCACAATTATATTCCATCACCATCATATACCACAATTTCTTCAGCCATTCCTCAATCAACGGACACTCCATCATTTTCCAATTTTTTTGTCACCCCTAAGAGCATAGCAATGAATATTTTTGTACAAGTATTTTTCCTTATTATCTCTTTGGGGTACAAACCCAGTACTGGTATGGCTGTGTCAAAGGGTAGGTCATCTTTTAAATCCCTTTGCACATAATTCCAAATTGCCTTCCGAAATGGTTGGATCGATTCACAACTCCACCAGCAGTGTATTAGTATCCCAATTTTGCTAAATCCCCTCCAACATTTGTTATTTTCCTTTGCTATCATATTGGCCAATTTGCTAGGTGTGAGGTGTTATCTCAGAGTTGTTTTGATTTACATTTATATTAAGATTTATCTTGAGAGGTTGCTGGTTGGCTCCATGAATTGAGAGCCAGGCCTATAGACAGGAGGTCCTAGTTTCAAATTTGGCATCAAACACTTTCTAGCTGTGACCCTGCAAGGCATTTAGCCTCCATCGCCTAGCCCTTACCACTCTTCCGCCTTAGAACCAATACACATTATTGATTCCAAGACAGAAGGTAAGGGTTTAAAAAAAAAAAGATATTCTGAGTTGGCACATCTACCAGGCAAAAGTATTTTATTGACCATGGGAAAAGGGCAGCAGCTACTGGTCTCACTACTGTTGGAGGTATACATGATCTTATCAGGAGGTAAGCTACAGTGGAAGTAAGGCAAATGTTTCAGGAAAGAAAGAGGCATCATGAAGGGAAAGAATGGAGTGATGAGGGTACAAATAGCATGAAAAAGTTCTCAGAATACAATAAAACATAACAGTGAAGATGGTATAATATCAATAAAAGCTGAGTTATGGGATAACTGGGAGTGTGAGAGCATACACATTCTCCTTCTCCCCAATGAATGGAGGTAACAGGAAGTGACAGAAATATGTCAGACCAAAAGTCAGATCAAGTAGGCTAGATTCTTCAGATTTCTAAAGTACTTCAGTACTTATTATTTGCAGTCTTAGTAGTGAAGGAACTCTCCTTTCAATGAGGTTTGTAATCATTTAGGTCTTAGGTCAGGAGATGGTCTTAATGAGTTTCTGAACTCTAAGACAGAAGGGCAAGGGATAGTCAAAAAGGGTTACGTGAGGGGCAGCTGGGTAGCTCAGTGGATTGAGAGCCAGGCCTAGAGACGGGAGGTCCTAGGTTCAAATCCGGCCTCAGACACTTCCCAGCTGTGTGACCCTGGGCAAGTCACTTGACCCCCGTTGCCCACCCTTACCACTCTTCCACCTATGAGCTAATACACAGAAGTTAAGGGTTTAAAAACCAAAAAAAAAAAAAAAAAAAAAAAGGGTTACGTGACTTGGCAGGATTGCAAAGTTAGGAATTGTCTGAGGCCAGATTGAAACCCAGGTCCTCTTGACTCTACACTCTATGCCTCCTGGCTGCCCCCAAATTTTATCTTCCGCATGATGAAATGGCACAATCACAATTTATTTTACCTTCCTGACAATGTTCATTTTGTGTTTTCCCAAATATTAAAGGATACTTGCTGTCCAGTTATAAAATCTACATTTTCATGTTCCATTCTTTTAATGTACTTTTATTTACCGTTTTTGCTAATTGTAAGTTATTTTAAAAAAGAATTTGATTCCTTTTGTTATGAAGCATTGCAATTATGCCATAGTAATTTTCAGATATACTTTAACCCAGCCTCTGGTCTTACAATTTATTTAAAATATGGAGAAAATAAGGGAAATAAATTGTTTTTAATGATCTGATTCTAATTAAATAGAAGAAATGGGTTGCTGAAGTAAAAAGGCATTTAATAATAACAGACACACATATAGGATTTTTAAAATGAAAGAAATGACATGCTATTTGAGCTTTGAAATAGCTGTTAATATAGACAGGTTTACCTAGGCAAGGAAAGGAACCCTAATTTATAAGAGACATGAATAAAAAAGGAGATAGAATTAGAAAGAATCTGGCTGGTGTAAGATGAGGAGGTGGAAGAGAAAAGGATGAATGACCTCAATTTTTTCAATAAAACATAAAGAAAGGTTGTCAGCTGAAGTGGGTGGGAGGAGAGGAAGATATGGGAAATTTGAAGAGGGATGAAAAGGTTTGGAAGAGCTGCTGTGAAGGGTACGGGATAGTGAGTTAATTAGGTAAAAGGATTGCCTTACAGCATTGAAGACCCAGTTGAGGTTATGTAATATAAATTTGTAGTAAGCATGATGGTGTCATTTTCTTTGCCTTTGTTCAGTAGGAAATGCATAAGAAAAGTGGTGAATACTGGGCATGATGCAACCTTCAAACTTGGCAAAGCAAGTTCTGTGTGATATGATAATGTGATAAGGGGAGGGGGACTCCTGCCTTTGTAAACATTCCTATCATGCATCCCACTATCCCACCTACTCTTTTGAAAGTGAATCAAATCTTTTTCTGTTTTTGTTTTAATTGAATTGTTTTTCTATTTTTATGTAGAAACAATTTTTGACAATTATTTTCTAGCATTTTATAATTCAGACTCTCTCCCTCCTTCCTTTCCCAAAGTCCCTTAGCTGGCAAATAGTCTGAAATAGGTTATATCACTGTTTTCTTGCAATACATATTTCCATATTCCCTATCTCATGGCTGAAGACACATATCACATATACAATACAAAACATGGTGGAAATAAGATGAAGGATGGTATGCTTTGATCTGCAATCAGGTTCCCATGGTTGCTTCTTTAGCTGTGGATATTGATTTTTTTAAAGGATAAGTCCTTTGGAATTATCTTGGAACCCTGTTTTAATTAGTAATAATTTTATCCACAATTGATCATTATACAATATTTCTGTTACTTTATACATTGTTCTCCTAGTTCTTCTCACTTAATTTTGTATAAATTCATAGAAGTCCTGCTTTTTCTGAACTCAACCCGTTCATCATTTTTTATGGTGCAATAGTTTTCCATTACAACCATATTCCAAGGCTTGTTTTGCAATTCCTCAATTGAAGATCATACCTGCATTTTTTGCTACTACAAAAAAAGTTGCTAAAAATATTTTTGTGCAAGTAGGTAATTTTTCCTTACCTCTGATTTCTTTGGGATACAAGTTCAATATTGGTGTTGCTGGGTTCACATGGTATGAATATTTTTTATGGATTTTAGGGCATAGTTCCTTATTGCTCTTCAGAAGGGTTATCTGGTCATAGATCCACTAACAGTGCATTAGTTTCTGAATTTTCACATCTCCTGCAACATTTATCCTTTTCCTTTTTGGTCATATTAGCCACTCTGATAAGTGTGAGGTGGTATCTCAGAGTTGTTTTAATTTTCATTTCTCTAATCAATAGTGATTTGGATCATTTCTATATATGACTATGGATATTTTAAATTTTTTGATCTGAGAACTGCCTGTTCATATTCTTAGACTATTTGTCAATTGGTGAATGTTGTGTGTTCTTATAAATTTGGCTCAGTTCTCTACATATCTGAGAAATGAGGCCTTTGTCAGAGATATTTGCTATAAAATTCACATACCCCCAATTTACTGTTTCCCTTTGTAAAAAGGAATTGGAAAAAACCATCTAAAAATGTATATATTTCTATGGACAAGGGAAATGTATCAAAACTACATTTCCCTTGATCCAACATGGTCCAACTGATTTCCGTTTCCGACGTCTTGACGCAGGGGAGAGCTTAAATCTCGTGGGTTAGGAGGGAGTCTCTCTTTTGCCAGCAAGCTCTCTTCTTTTGGCGAGTAGGAACTTGGCTAGGAGGCAGTATGGTGGCGGCAGTTTTGAATGCTTACAAGCGCGTGGTCTAATGATTTTATCTATCAACATGGCTTTAATTAAAATACTAATTTATATATTTATGGCAGCCTTTATCATTTTTCATTTTTATACCTTCTAACCTTGCTTGCATTGGTTTTGTTTTTACAGAAACTTTTTAATTTAATGTAATTAAAATTATTCATTTCATTGTTTGTAATGTTCTGTCTTGTTTGGTCATAAATTCTTCCCTTAAACATAAGTCTGATAGGTAAACTTTTCCATGTTCCCTTAATTTGTTTATGATGTCACCCTATATTTCTAGATTGAGTATCCATTTTGATTTTGTCTTGGTATGTGGTGTGAAATGTTGGTATATGCTGAGTTTCTGCTGTATTGCTTTCCAGTTTTCCCAGAAATTATTGTCAAACAGTGAGCTCTTTTCCTAATCTTTAGGTTTTTCGGAACACTGGGTTACTATGGTCATTAACTACTGTGTGTTCATTTCCTAATTATTCCATTGATCCATTCCTCTCTTACTTAGCCAGTACCAGATTGTTTTTGAAAAAAATTACTAATACTTAATTTTTTACCTGAAAAAAAATTTTAAGTTTTCATTTTCTTTGAGTTTGAGCCAAATTCTCACCCTAACTCCCTCCCTCCTCCCTGATATGGCAAGCAATCTGATATAGATTTCACAGATGTAAGAGTGTAAAACATCTTTCCTTATTAGTCTTATTGTGAAAGAGAATCCAACTAAACAAAACAACTAAACAAAAGTGTAGAGATAAAGTGAAATATAGTATATCTCAGTCTGCATTCAGACTCCATCAGTTCTTTCTCTAGAGGAAGATGGTATTTTTCATCATGAGTTCTTCAAGATTTTCTTGGATCACTATTGCTAAGAATAGCTAAGTCATTCATAAATGATTATTACATAATATTGCTGTTACTACAGATGTTCTCTTGGTTCTGCTCACTTCACTTTACATCAGTTCTTGCATGCAGGTCTTTCCAGGACTTTCTTTTCTTTTCTTTTTTTAAGTCCCTGCCTTTTGTCTTAGAATCAATAATGTGTATTGGTTCCAAGGAAGAAGAATGGTAAGGGTTAGACAATGGGAGTTAAGTGACTTGCCCAAGGTCACACCACCAGGAAGTATCTGAGGCCAGATTTGAACCCAGGAGCTCTTATCTCTGAGTCTGGCTCTCAATCCACTGAGCTACCTAGCTTCCCCCCAGGTCTTTCTTAAATCATCCCTCACATCATTTCTTACAGCATAGTAGTATTCCATTATAATCATATAGTACAATTTGTTCAGCCATTCCCTAATTGATGGACAACCCTTTAGTTTCCAATTCTTTTCTCAACACAAAAAGAGCTGCAATGGATATTTTTATGCCAAAAGGTCCTTTCTCCCTTTTTAAAATCTCTTTGGGATGCAGAACTAGTAATGGTATTACTGGGTCAAAGGGTATGCATAGTTTTAAAGCACTTAGGGCATAGTTCCAAATAGATCTCCAGAATAGTTGGATCATTTCACAACTCCACAAGCAGTGCATTTCCCAATTTTGCCACATGCCATCTAGCAGCTATTATTTTCCTTTTCTGCCATATTGACCAATCTATTAGGTGTGAGATGGTGCATCAGGGTTTTAATTTGCATTTCTCTAATCAAGCACATAGAGCATTTTTTACATAATTATACACAGTCCTGATTAATACTATATTGTTGATTATTACCACTTTATAGTATAGTTTGAGATCTGGTATGGCTGGTCCTCCTTCCTTCATATATTTTTTTCATTAGTTTCCTTGATATTCTTGGACTTTTGTTTTTTCCAGATGAATTTTATTTTTTCTAGTTCTAGGAAATAGTTTTGGGTAGTTTGATGTGGCACTGCATTAGTAAATTGATTTAGGTAGAATTGTCATTTTTATTATATTAGTTTGACCTATCCATGAACAATTAATATATATGTACATACATATATATGTATTTTTAAAAGATATTTTATTTTACCATTTACAGGTAATAATTATTTTCCACATAATGTTTTCTAAAATTATAAGATCCAAATTGTCTCCCTCCCCCCTAATTGGAGATGGTAAGCAATTTGATCTGGGTTATATATGTATTACCATGCAAAACAAATATCCATTATTGTTCATTGTTGTAAGAGAATACTCATAAAACCAACCCCCCCCCCAACTAAAGTAAAAATTCATATGCTTTCATCTGCATTCTGACTCCAACCATTCTTTCTCTGGAGGTGGATAGCATTCTTTGTCATAAGTGCTTTAGAATTGTCCTGAATCATATTGCTGAGAGTAGCTAAGTCTTTCACAGTTGATCATCATACAATATTGCTGTTACTGTGTACAATGTTCTCCTGGTTCTGCTTAAGCAACAGCTCATGTAGATCTTTCCAGGTCTTTCTGAAATCCATCTTGTTTATCATTTCTTACAACACAATAGTTTTCAATCACCATGATATACCACAATTTGTTCAACCATTTCTTAATTGAGATGGACATTCTTTCAATTTTCAATTCTTTGCCAAATCAAAAAGAGCAGCTATAAATATTTTTATGCCAGTAGGCCCTTCCCCCCCCCTTTTTTTATTATCTCTTTGGGATACAGACCTAGTAGTGGTATTATTGGATCAAAGGGTATAAATAGTTTTATAGCCCTTTGGGTATAGTTCCAAATTGCCCTCCAGAAAGATTGGATCAGCTCACAGCTCCAACAACAATGCATGTTTTCCAATTTTGCTACATCTCCTCCAACATTTATCTCTTTCCTTTACTATCATATTAGACAATCTGATAGGCATGAGGTGGTACCTCAGAGTTGTTTTAATTTGTATCTTGCTAATAAAGAGTGATTTTGAACATTTTTTTCTATGATTATTGGTAGCTTTGATTTCTTCATCTGAAAATTGTTTGTTCATATCTATTGACCATTTCCCAAATGGAGAATGGCCTGTATTCTGATGAATTTGTCTTATTTCTTAATATACTTGAGAAATGAGAACTTTATCAAAAATTTATTATAAGATATTTCCCCCCAGTTTGATGTTTCCCATCTAATCTTGATTACATTGGTTTTGTATGCACAAAACTTTTTAAATTTAATAGTAAAAATGATTCATTTTACATCTTGTAATGTTCTCTTTGTCTTCTTTGGTCATAAATTCTTTCCTTCTCCATAGATCTGACAGGTAATTTGTTCTATGTTCCCCTAATTTAATTATGTACCACCCTTTATATTTAAATCATATATCCATTTTGACTATATTTTGGTATAAAGTGTGAGTTACTGGTCTAAACCTAGTTTCTGCTTTACTGTTTTCCACTTTTCCCAGAAGTTTTTGTCAAATACAAATCCAAATCTTATCCCCAAAGCTGGTATCTTTCGGTTTATCAAATACTAAATTGCTAAGGTCATGTATCATATATTCCATTGATTCACCATTCTATTTCTTAGCCAGGACCAGATTATTTTGATGATTATTGCTTTATAGTACAGTTTGAGGTGTCTGGCCACCTCTTCGTATTTTTTTCCTCCATTAATTCTCTTGATATTTTTGATCTTTTATTCTTCCAAATGAATTTTGTTATTATTTTTTCTATTTCTATAAAATAATTTTTTGGTAGTTTGATTGGTATGGCACTGTAATTCAGGTAGAATTGTCATTTTTATTATATTAGTTCGGTCTACCTGTGGACAATTTAATGTTTTTCTAATTGTTTAGATCTGGCTTTATTTGTGTGAAAAGTGTTTTGTAATTGTGTTCATATAATTCTTATGTTTGTCCTGGCAAGTAGATTCCCAAGTATTTTATATTGTCTAGGGTAATTTTAAGTGGAATTTCTCTATCTCTTGCTGCTAGATTTTGTTGGTAATAAATAGAAATGCTGATGGATTTGTGTGGGTTTATTTTGTAGCCTGAAACTTTGCTGAAATTTTAATTATTTCAAATATTCTTTTAGTTGATTCTCTGGAATTCTTAAAGTGTATCATCTTATCTGCAAAGAGTGATAGTTTGCAATTAATAATTTTCTAACTGTTTAGGTCTGATTTTATTTGTGTAAAGTGTTTTGTAATTTTGTTCATATAGTTGCGAGGTTTGTTTTGGTAAGAACACTCGTAGGTATTTTGTGTTGTCTAGTTATTTTAAAAGGAATTTCCTTTTCTATCTCTTGATGTTGAGCTTCGTTGTGGTAAATATAAATGCTAATGTTTCCTATGGGTTTATTTTGCATCCTGCAACTTTGCTAAAGTTGTCAATTGTTTCTATTAGTTTTTCAGTTGATTCTCTGGAGTTCTCTATGTATATCACTGTATCATCTGCAAAGAATGACAGTTTAGTTTCATCATTGCCTATTCTAACTCTTTTAATTTCTTGCTCTGCTCTTATTGCTATAGATAAGAGTTCTTAGTATATTAAATAATAGTGTTGATAATGGGCATCCTTGTCCAATCTGATTGGGAATGATGCTAGTTAATCCATATTATAGATAACACTTGCTGATAGTTTTAGATGGATGCCCCTTATCACTTTAAGGTAAGTTCCTTTCATTCCAATGTTTTCTAATGTTTTTATAAGGAATGAATGTGGAATTTTGTTAAAAGCTATTTCTGCATCTATTGAGCTAATCATGATTTCTGCTGGTTTTGTTCTTATATATGGGCATTTATGCTGATAGTTTTCCTACTACTGAACCATCCCCACATTCCTGGTATAAAACTCATCTTGTTATGGTGTATAATTCTTGTGATATAATACTGTAATCACCTTGTTAGTATTTTATTTAAAATTTTTGTATAAATATTCAAATATTCATGAGGGAGATTAGTCTATTATGAATACTTTCAATTTCCATTTTCCCTTCTTACTCAAAACATCAGGGCAAATTTCCCTAATGATTTTTTGTAATGTGATGTCTAGGCTTTTTACTTTTTTTTAATTGTATCTTTCAGGTATTCTGATGGATTCTTTGATTGTCTCTTCTAGGCCTGTTTTCCAAGTCAGATACTTTTCCAGTGAGGTATTTCATATTTTCTTCTATTTTTTCATTCTTTTGATTTTCTCTTGTTTCCTGATGACTTTTTACCTTCCATTTGCTCAATTCTAATTTTTAGGGTATATCATTTTCATCCTTTGGCTTTTGTTTCCTTTTCCATTTGGCCCTTTCTGGTCTTTAGTATAAGGGAAATCTTGCACAGAAGTGGTTTTTGGAAGGTTGCAAAGAGAGAGAGAGAGAGAGAGAGAGAGAGAGAGAGAGAGAGAGAGAGAGAGAGAGAGAGAGAGAGAGAGAGAGAGAGAGAGAGCTGACAGTTGAAACAGCAAAGACTTCTGAAAAAGAAATGGTAATGGAAGAGTTGTTACTGGATCCTAAATGGGACAGAGCTAATACCTGACCTCAGGATTTGACTGCCTGAATACCTGAGGATTTCCCAACCTTTTCCTTGTACCTTAAACACCTTAAATAGGTACCTTGTACCTATTCTCCTGGACAATAAACTTAAGAGGGCTGGCTGAACATTTTACAGCGCCTTGAGGGATTTTGCCCAGAAAACACACTGAGCCAGACCTGAAGAAGAATTCTCTCTCTGAGCCTATTAAGTTAGCAGCATAGGAAGGAAGAAGAAATCAAGAACATTTCTGGCCAGAGACTTTTGGCTTTTTGGCTTAGGTCAAAAGAGACTCCATACTACCCTGAGTTCAGACTAGGGCATTCCTGTACCCTCTCTCCAAAGAACTTTCCCTGAACCAGTTTATTAAACCACCCTTTTAGTTGAAAAATCTAATTCAGTCAGATAGTACCTTTGTGAGGGAAAAGGGCTTGACGGATGAAGTTGTTTCTTTAAGGGGAAGAGTTCTCTTTAACCTCAAACTAAGTCAAGTCTTGGGGTGCCCAAAATTGCTCTTCCCCTAGCAGGGGTAGGCCAGGAGGGACATCAGGGAAAGTCAGGCATAAAACAAAGTCCTGACAAAAATCCAAATCCTATTTCCTTCAGTG
>NC_058132.1:170748469-170854261 GCF_016433145.1 Gracilinanus agilis | reverse complement strand
ATATATATATATATATATATATATATATATATAAACATTTAGGAGTTTATTTTCAATTACCATATTATTATCAATATATATATATATATATATATACACACATATATATACATGTACACACATAACTCCTAAATGTTTATTTTCATTTAAACCCAGTAAACTGAGCTATATCCTTATTTCCCTTTATGTTCTACTACTTCCTCAAACTAAACATATATCCCAAACCAAATATTGTCATCTCCCAAATCTGTCCCTTCAAAAACCCCTATTTATTAAAGATAGTATCACCTTCCTAGTTACCTGGAAATATAACTTCAGAATCATCTTTGGTTCTTCCTTTCCTCCTAAATATCACTTTTAATCAGTCATCATACCCTATTCATTTTACTTCCCAAAACTCCTATTCTCTCCTTTCCATTCTTTATATAAGAATGATAGTTTACTCCTTCATCTCTTCACACATGTTCCTGTTTTTAACCTCTTTAACCTCTAGTGCACAAGTGGATTCTTCCTAATGCACTCTTCCAGTCATATCATTCCTCAGCTCCAAATCCTTTGGTGGTTCTCCATTGCCTGTTAAACATAAACTCCTTATCTTGACAATCAAAGGCTTTAAACAATTTGATTTAAATTTAAAATGTAAACAATTTGACTTCTAATGTACCTTTCTATCTCTATCTCTTCCTATTTTTTTGGCAGTCTCTACATTCAAGTCTGACTGGAAAACTTTCTATCTCTCATTCTCATCTTGCTCTCTCTTCCTTTGCTATCCAGTGCATAATTTTGATACTACCCTCTGCCCCTGCATCTACTTTTTGAAGTCCTTATCTTTCAACAATGTTCTACTCTGGTGCCAACTAACCAGGCTTCTTTGCCCTTCTTTCCTCTCCCAGCCTAAAAAAGATCTAAAATTTCTTAACCCTTTTTAGCTAGATTTTTTTTTTTGCATTAGTTACATTATCTCTGATGTTGTCATTTATGTCTTTTCTCTTCTCATTCCCATACTATCTTATTTTTGGCTACATTATCACAAAATATTAGAGATCCTCAGAAACCATCCAATCCAAATGCAATTTACAGATAATTAAACTGAGGTCCAGACATTTTGAGCGACTTGCCTAAACTTTGTAGTATTTGGGACATGAAATCTCAGTACTATACTTTCTTCACACTCTATTGTTTTAATTTTTTTGAGAGCAAGGTCTACATTATATTTTATTTTACCTAGTGTTTTAGGCTTAGTAGGGGATTATTGTTTAAAACTATCAAGAACTTTCCTCTTATTTTTTAATTCTTTCTCTCTGGTCCAGCATGTCATTTTATGACTAATATTATTGAAAAGTTAAATTATATAATACATGGATATTTGTGGATTTTTAGATATTTGTGTGTGGTCCCTGCTGAACTGGAAGCTCTAACAGGAAATGTGTCCTATTTTATCTTTGTATTATTCTTGCCTACACTTGGTACAGTTCTTTATAAATACTAAATTTAATGACTGGTGAATGAATTTAAGAGGATTTAATAAGTATGCTCAAAAATGGAATCTACAATGACCAAAGAAGAAAAGGAGACTTATTAAGGCAAAGTCTTTGCAACCTACTTTTCTCTATGGCTCAATAAAAACATTACCAAAAAATTCACTTGTGATAAAAATTTATTGAATTATATTTTTTTAGGGAATATTTACAAGTTAGGGGAATTAATTAAAAGAATCAAGTATGCATTCTGTAGTATTGGATAAAATCCTGAAATAACATCCAAAGTCCTTTTGTCCTAGAAGAAGGTGTTTGCTCGTAGTTTCTCCAGTGTTTTCTGCAGGTAAAACAAAACTGGTCAAAGACGAATTTCTTTACCTCTATGCAAATAAATCACATCTCAGTCTGACCTAGCAGTCCCATAGCAACTTAACTTCTGTTTACACTCACCCCAGATAATTGAAATCTATTCTATTTGAAGGATTCATCTAATGTTCAAATGACAAAGGGAAAACAGGCACAAAGATATAAGGTTACTTACCCTAGGTCATACAGCCAGTTAATAGTAGAGCTTAGAAAAAAATTCTTCATCTACTGAATCAATCTAGCTCTTTCCATTATATCATATTTCATCTCTAAATAACCTGCAATAACAGGATAGCACTACCACAAGAGGCAGGTTGATTAAGTTGTCAAAATACTTAACATCTATTGCCATCTTGCTCTAAATCTAGGCAGCATTCCTAAAATTAGATCTCACTGAAAGAAAAAAAATTACATGCCAAAAAAAGTAATCACTCAAAATTCCATGCTACACTTAAAAATTACCCTATTAAAAAAAAATCTGTTGTCTTTTCTTAAAAGCAAAAACTTCATACTGATAGAGGTAGAGGTCATACACTTTGCTAGTTATTATTCTGAAAATCCTATCTTTCAGGCCAAAAAAATCCTATTTCCACCACAGGAACACTCCCAATCAAATTAAGTAAAAAAAAAAAAAAAATCCCAAGGGGTATCTAGGAACTTTGGGAAATCAATGTCTTGCTAGCTCTTTTCAATGCTTTCCCAAAATAATGATTAAAAAGCTGGTACTTCTCATTTTCCCTTTCTTCCATTTTTCTGGAAGCCATATTGTATTCCACTACTCTTGTCCCCATTCTCTCCAATACAGGCCAAGCAGCTATGTCAGATCTGAAAATAAGCATAAACTTCTCTCTTCTCTTTCAAATAGTTCTCATCATATAACTGTCTCTAATTTTCCTCCTGCATCATTTGGGCTATACATTTTCTGGCAAAGGTACACTAATGTTGTTTTCTCCTAAATCCAGAGTATTTAAAAGCCTCCCAATATGTGACAGTATGTTTAGGCCCTCAAATTTCAACTAGTAACCTAAATGCTCACAAATTACTTTGCATATAATTTATATTTGCTTATTTGTGTACTTGTTTTCCCCTGGGAGAATTCTCAAGGGCAGGAAATATTTAATTTTTGTCTTTATAGCCCTATGCAGTACGTGGCATATAGTAGATGTTTAATACAATGCTTACTGATTAGAAATGAATTGTCGGCTAAAAAGGCTAACACTGCATTGCAGATAGGGCAGTTAAGTTTGGAATCAGGAAGATCTGATTCAAATCCCACTTAAGACATTTACTAGCCCTGTAAAAACCCCTAAGCGTCATCTATTCCAACCCTCTCATTTTACAGTTGAGGAAACTAAAGTCTAGAGGTTTCAAATGATTTGCCCAATGTGACAGAAGTAAGAAATGTCAAAGCTGGGATTCAAAGTAGGGACCTGTGACTATAGATTAATCACTTTTGCTGTGGTGTCACAGTGAGATCCCTGTGCTTAAGAACCAGGGATGGGATACACAGTTATTTGTAAGTGGGAGGTATATATGTTATCTTGTAGCACCCAGAAACAGGGAGAACTACAAAAAGTTTTCTCCAAATGTGTGTGGATTGGTGGGAAAGTTCTTATTGCTGAAGCTTCTGTGATAACTAGTAAGGTTTATAAGTAGACTTTATCATACTAATTATGGAGCATTCAAGTTACACAAGGAAATTTGGATGTGGGAAAGGGAGCAGGAAAGAGTATAGTATATATATATGAACTAATGTACTAATTCAGTCTGGCCCTTGTAAATGATTTCCCAATCTAGTCCAATCCATACCTAAACATGAATATACGCTACAGAAAACCCAACTAGGCTTTGAAGAACTCAGTAAGAAGGAATTTAACTATCTCTAACTTTTCTTCTGGATACCTCTAATTGTTAAGAAACCTATATTCGGCTTTTTGCAATTTCTAATACTTCTAGTCCTGGTCTTAATAGCCAAGTAGAATAAATTGTCTTTTACATGACAGGCCTCCAACTCCTTGATGGCAGTTATAGTAACCTCAAGTCTTCTCTTTTCTAGACAAAACATCCCCAGTAATATCAAGTCCCTAACATCTTGGAAGCTGTTTTCTGTATTTTCATCAGCTCATCTATGTTCTTTGCAAACAAAAGGCAATACTACGAATGAAGTGTGACTAGGGCAAAGAAGAACAGCACTATCATTTCCTAATTTTGGACATTATGCTTCTAATGAACCTAAGATTTCATTAGAATTTCTGACTGTTATATCAAACTGTGGTTCATATTCAACTTGGAGTACACCGAAACTCCTGATGTTTTATGATGAATTGCCATTTGATGACTAGCTTGTACTCACTGATTTTTAAACTTGAGTGTAAGACTTTACATTTACCCCTAGAAATATCTTAAATTTGTTTCAATATTCTAGATTGTCCAGATGAATTTAGGTTCTGATTCTGTCATGCAATGTAGTAGACATCAATCCTATTAACTTTGTGTCCTCTGCATCTTTGTGATAAGCATGCCCTTTCTGACAATGTAGTAATTTTCTTGAGGGAAAAAAATTAAGATCTGCATGATTTGTGTGTATGTGTGTGAGAGTGAGAGAGAGAGAGAAGATTGGTACTTCCTTTTCTAGATACTAAATATTTTTTTACTGTTACATTACTGTGACCATAGTCAAAAGCAGGCTGGCTTTCTTGTAGTTCTCAAATACATCCAGGAGAGTAAGTGTGACTCCTCGATGGACAGAAGTACTGCTATAAATATTTTTATACATGACAGTTCTCTTTTTTATATTTACCTTTAACCCAATATGTAACATGTTTTCCCTATTTTTCATTAAGTCTAGTCACTTCCCCCCCCCCCCCCATAAAACACCTTAAGGAACATTGCATTCTATATTTCTTATACTACAATCTGCAGTGGAAAGGCTAGGATGCTTTCCTCTAATTTTTTCCTTTTTTCCATTAGAAATGGAAAAGTTTTTACAGAGAAAAGAATTGAAAAAAAAGCTGCTGTGATGGAGGACTTTCTGGTCTACTGGAATCCTTGTACGTTTCCTTCTTTCTTTCTTTCAGGTAAAACAAAGGTTGCCCTTTTTCTTTCCAAAGGAACCTCATTAGTTTTTGTCATGTTCGTTTTTGTAATTTCTTTTTCTTGAATGGATACAACCAATCTATTTTTTTGTGCATTTGGAGAAAAATTCCAAATTCAATGAAATATCAGTAAAATATTCTTGTGTGCCTCTCAAGAGGTTTCCATTAATAAGACAGTTTATCTTTTGTTTTTTAGGATTATATCTGCCCATTTTTTATTATTTTCTCTTAGCATGAAAGAAATGCCTGGCAACCATTGTCTCTCTATGAAGCTCAACATACTGAAATGGCTATAAAATTGGTAGTCAGAATAAGCCTCCTTACGCTCTCATTTGTCAGATTCTTGTAACTTTTCTTGCAAGATGGATCTCTAAATTAAACATGTTTGTAATTTCTATTAATAGAGAATCAGCCACGAACACTGAACATTTATAATTGTCCTTATTGCTTACTAGTCCAAGTCACTAGCTAAGTAGGTTTCTGAAGGTTTTAATTGTGATTGCGTTGAGACTTCTTTTATTGTTTTCTTGATCTTTTTTATTGCTAAAGAAATCAAATTATTTTGGTATATTAATTTTGTATCCTATGAGATCAGGATAAACTTATTTGTTATCTCCATTACTTTTTTCAATGCTCTTGAGATTTTCTAGATGCACAATCATGTTCTCTGCACATAATAATTTGGTATGTTCATTTTCAATATTAATATTAACTATTTACTGTTTTGCTTATCTTTTTATAATTGCTAGAAAGGAAATGTGACATGAATGAGGTTCACATTTCAACTCTCTGTGCATTGGCTAGGGCAGGTAGCTTACCCGCTCAAAGTCCCAGTTACAGAACAGTGGCCGATATGTATTATTAGAGAAAATTCCTCTCTCCTGAAGCTGATGAAATCACAAATCAGGATCCAAAAAAAGAAGAGAAAAAAGTATTTGCTACCATTTTCAATAATGTAAAAAAAAGTGAATACCTTGTTTTGTACCTGCTTTTAGTGGATATTATTTAAGGGAAATACTTCTAATGTTTCTCCATTGTTCTGGGCTTAAGTTAGATATTTCTTATTGTATAGGCATGGGTTTTATTTCTCTTCTCTTAGTTATGCCTTGAAATATGACTTCAGGCTTCAAAATCATGTCCCCTTTGTGTGGCTGGTTCATTCTTGAATCTCCCTCAGAGCTTAAGGACTCCTTCCCCAAAACAGCCTACTATGGCTCCACAGCAAGGCTCACTTTCTTTCTCCTATTGATCAGTTTCTTTGGTGGAGAATCTCATGCTAGCTTGCTTCATTCTGCTACTGGCTCTGCTCTTGACTTCTGATTTGCTTTTGACTATTAAGTTTTCTTTACCTTACTTTGTGTTGTTTACAGTTTGTTTACAAGAGAATATAAAGTCCTTGAGGGCAAGAACAGTCTTTCACATAGTAAGCACTTTATAAATGATTCCTTCCATGGTTCCTTCCTTTCCTTCTTTTGCTGGGCAGGTTGTTTAGCTGAATTTTCTGGGCCTGCTCCTCTCTCTCTGATTCATCTTCTAATCATTAGGGTGAATTCTTTAATTCATAGTTGGTTCTTTTCTCTGTTTCCAAGGGGTCAGTCCTCATGGCAGCGTCCTGTCTCAACTCTCACGTGCCCTGCTCCTTGCTACATGTGGCATGTATCAATGCAGTAGGAAGAGAAATTCCTTCCCCTGCTTAAGGTGAAGAATGATTTCTTCCCCAAACCTGGGTTCTTACATGTCTCTTAAAAACCCAAGTTTGTGTCCTTTATGTTCACATTATAATTCTTACAATTCCCAAGAAAACTTAATGGAGAAGTGTAAGTGTAATCGATTGCAACACATTATCAATATAGAACTAACAAGAAGAGTATTTAATTGAAGAAAAGTATCATCAACAAAAGAGATGGGATGATCCTGAGGTGAAAGCAAGAAATGACTGATGGACATTTCATCTCTTGTAATGTCAAGACAAAAAAAGAGAAAGGTGTCTAAAAATGAAAATCATCTCATGGGATGTGAAGACTTGTGAGATTTGCAATCTCTATCACTACAGGGATCAACCACATCAATGACATCACAGATCTAATTAAGTATCTGAGGCTTTCAGAATGTCATTTATGAGATCTTTCTATACTTCCTGGGTTGAATTGGTCTTATAGCTGAAAAGTTACTGTCTTTCCTCTGAATTCTCATGAATTTACTTTTCCCAAATCTAGAGTCTTAGTTCTTAGTATAAGAATAAATTTCTAATTCCTAACTACCACAGATTCTAAGATGAAAAGGTCATTTCCCTGCAATGTAATCATCTTAGCAACATTTTTCTTGTTCAGGACTTGTCTAGATCCTTGCTGAGATCCAGAACAGATATTTCCATCATTGGTTGCTCCATCTTTTGAAAGAGGAAGTAATGATTAATACAAGTGGAGAAATTATGCTATTTTGGTCTTATTTCCAGCAGATATCCCAATAATTGAAGTCTCCTGCTCCTAGTATGTCATTTTTCCATGTCAGGCTCTTAATGTTTCTTAAATTCATTTATTTTCTTTCTGCCCTAATTGTGATTTGTTATCCTCCTACGAAAATATAACTTTTTTTCTGCCTCTACTGATCTTCAAGTATTTTCACCCTCTAGTCCTTAAATTTTCCCACCTTGATCCATTCTTTTCCCCTATTTTATGCCTCCTGAATAAGCTGTATCCTTCTAGTCACATTCATCATGGATTTCATGCATGTCCAGTAAACATCTATATTCAATGGGTTTAAAAAACCAAATTCATTATTTTCCCCCCACTAACTGTACTCCCAACCCCCTAATTTCCCTATTGTGGTTGAGGGCAACACCACCCTCCCATTCCTCAAGCTCATAACCCAAGGGCATTCTGACTCTGTACTATCCCCCTAGGTGATGAATAAGACATTCCATTTCTCAGCTCTGGGCATTTCCGGCTGTCCCACATGCCTAGAATGCTTGCCTTCTTTATCACTACTTACTGACTTCCCTGGCTTCCTTTAATTCCCAACTAAAATCTCATCTTCTACTAGAAGCCTTTCTCAAGTCCTTTTAATTCTAGTACTTTCCTTCTCTGTTAATTATTTCCTATTTACCCTATGTGTACAAATGTGTTTGCTTGTTGTTTCCCCACCTCAGACTGTGAGCTTATTGAGGACTTTTCTTTTAAACTTCAGTCATGTTCAACTCTTCATAACCTCTTTTTGGGGTTTTCTTTGCAAAGATACTAGAGTAATTTTCCATTTCCTTCTCCAGCTCATTTTACAGATAAGAAACTGAGGCAAATAAAGTTAAGTAACTCACCCAAGGTCACACAGCTAATAAGTGTCTGAGGCCAGATTTGAACTCGGAAAGATGAGTTTTCTTGACTCTAGGCCCAGCACTTTAATTAATAGGCCACCCTAGATGCCCTTCTTGAGGACAGGGATTATCTTTTGCCTCTTTCTGTATCACTAGTAATTCACACAGTGCCTGACACTTAGTAGGCTTTTAATAAATGTTTATTAATTGGAGATCCCATGTATTGAGAATTCTAGTTTATTATACTTAGGATTTCTACTAGTTACAATAATGTACACTCTGAAGCAGGGATTTTCATTACTGCTTCTATGTTATAAAAGGGAATTCTTTGTTCTGAGTTTACTCTAGTGAAAGGGAATACTTTATTCTCTTTGCCTAGTTGGAGCTAATACTTTGATTAAGGATAACTTAAGTACCTCCCTAGATTATGAAGATAGGATTAATTCTCCTTTGTCTATCTTTTGACTGAATCAACACAAGCTTGAACTAGGTAAAGGAGATCTCTAACCACTTAGTGAATTCATACCTTACTTAGTGCTAGGTGAGAAGCCAACAAGATACTTGCAGAGCTCCACCCTTTTTTCTAACTCAAAGGGTCAGAAACTTGTGAATTCTTTTAAGAGTTCACTCTCTCAGAAACTGTAAACCCTTTCAATGAGTATTCACACCTCCAGATTTAAAACTAGGACCTCCTATCTCTAGACCTGGCACCTAATCCACTGCCTCACCATGCAGGCCCTCACAGTATACTCTTAAGAAGTAGGTAAAGAACTAGGGATATTAAACTAGAAGAAGAGAAGGTACAAGAAATGAAGGCAGACAGTACAGATATAATATTTGTTATCAAATATTTTGAAACGGTATTATGTAGAGAAGAGAAGATTTGAACTTGATGTGATTGTTCTAGATAGAAAATTATGTATGTGTAGATGCTAAAATGGAGGAAATTCCAACTTGATAAAAGGGAAAAGTTTTCTAATGATTAGATTCTAAAAAAGAGGAATGGCCTACCGTGTCAATTTCTTATCACTAGGTATTCAGACAGAGGCTAGATGACAATTTATTGGAGATTCTTGAGAGGCAATTCATCATGCTTAAGGTGAAGACTGTTTTAGATGACTTCTGAGGTACTTTCAAACTTACATTTGAGAAGAACTGACAAGGAACTGGAAAATACTTATTTGTCTACACCTAAGCTTAAGATGCTGGGAAGAGCTATGGCTCTTTTTCTTCCTGTTTCTTATACTTAGACAAATAAGAAAAAACACATACCATTATATAAATTTTCCTTAGTAAATTTAATTTGTCAGGAAATAGAGGAATGTGAGATTAATTTGTTTTAATGGGATGTTAAGAGAATAGAATTGGCTTTGCCTTATAGAATGCTATATAAAAGGATTTAACCAAACTATTCTTATTGAGGTACTGCAAAAAGGAGAAATTTTCATGAACATACCCTCTGAAACTCTTTTGCTCTTTCTCTATTTCTCACATAGGCTTCCTGTCTTGCTTTCTCTTCCCTTTGTTGTCTTGCTTCAGTTATTTGATTATATAATCTGGAAAAAAAAAGATGAGATTTAGATAGACTGTACCTTGTCATCAACTACGAATAAGTTAGTCAGTTATTTTAAAATTAGCAAAGGTAACAAATATAAACTCAGAAGAAATCTGACTATGAGTATCCTTATATTCTTATTTTAAGTTGTACAACTGATAATTGCTGATTTTATCTAAGGATTGGACATAATTAATCATAGTTGACATAAAATCATATATAAGATCTGTGAGATGCCTGTATCTTATCAACACATTAAAAAAATCTATCCACATGCCACTTCAAATCTTTGGGAGGCTTTAGCATCAACTTGGATATTGATACTACATATGTTAATTAGTAGACATGACCAGTTTTCAATCTCTCAGATAAAATAAGGGTGTTCAGATGTGATCTTAGTTTGGCCAAACTACCTGAAGACTTGGCCCAGGTCTTAATAGTGGAAAAGGGGTACATTTCATTTACACAACACATAAGAAAATCTGTTTTACTGTCAAGTTATTACAGCAAATTCAAATTCAAAAGTAGAAGAACTATCTCTTCAGTTTTTACATTAAGTTTTAGCTGGACAAACAGAAGAGTAGAGGATGATATTAATCAGAAAACACTATCTGTGGTCAAACTAAGAATTTCTTTGAAAGGATCATTTAACTACCCTTCCCCACAGCTGTGTGGGCTAAGAATACGAATAGAAGGAGTACACAAAGAGTAAAGAGGTCAGTCTCCTTATGACAAAAAGCAGTAGGATTCATATGAGAACAAAAAGCCATTGAATCTCTTTGGCATCTTCAAATAGCACTGTAAAATTTCTGAGTGTCTAGGGATGTGATGGGAGAATATATTAAAGAGATGTCTTTGCTGATATAAGAACCCATCATAATTTTGGTGGTTGGTGGGGAAATATTCAATACCTTTTTCTTTAATTCTGAATAACGGAGCAAAAAGTTCAAGCTCCAGAGTTCTGGCTAAAACCTCTAGGTATGTGACTGAACAATTTGGAAACCTCATCTTCCCAACTTTAATGCCTATCCCTCCCACAGTTTATTTCTAGGCTCCAGTAAAAGAATGCTCATGTAAAAGCATCTTGAAAACCATAAAACACTTTCATTTACTCTTATAAACACAAGTATTGTTTTAATTTATTTTGGTCCAAGAACATTTTTAGTTAGAAAACTTGGAGTAAAAGGCATTGTTCATGATCAATTAGAGAACAGGGAACGCTGCAAAAGATTTTGCCTTAAGAAGCAACTTCAAGAAGATATGGATGGAGGGGGCAGCTGGGTAGCTCAGTGGATTGAGAGCCAGGCCTAGAGATGGGAGGTCCTAGGTTCGAATCCGGCCTCAGACACTTCCCAGCTGTGTGACCCTGGGAAAGTCACTTGACCCCCATTGCCCACCCTTACCACTCTTCTGCCTTGGAACCAATACACAGTATTGACTCTAAGACGGAAGGTAAGGGTTTAAAAAAAAAAAAAAAAAGAAGATACAGATGGGGATTACTGGAAAGCCTTTCCTACCTAATGGGACCAGTAATAGTTGAACCAGAATTTAACCTCTTGAAAACAAAAAAGAATGTGTTGAAAATTGTAGGGAGGTGGGAGCACACTAGGTTGCTGTCTTTTGAGGGTGACTGTAGTCCCAGGATAGCTGGATGTGTGTTTTGCTGCCTCATCCCTGCGAAGAATAGTTTATCTAGTCAGCTGAAAGTGAAAGAATGGCAAAGGGAGTTATTTTCTCTATCTCCCATCTTTAAACATTCTATCAGCCATGAAAGAAAAGTCTAAACTACATAGTGTTGTGAGGAAGATTAGTTAGTAATTAAGTATTAAGGTTGACCTAGCAGGAAGGCTGGAGCATTACAAGATGGAGTGAAGGAGCAGAAGTGTGTGTGCCCTGAGAGGGACTCCATTAGTGGTTGGGACAAACTGTTGTTAGCCCTGGGAGATCTCAGAGTAAAGGACACCCTGCATCCTGATTTCCCTGGGATCCTGAGTGGTGGCTATTTCTAACAAGTGGACAAGACCTACAAAGCAGTAACAAGTGGAGGAGGAGTTTGGGACCTGGTGGACAGCATCTCAAGCACACTTGCTCTACTTGGATACGTTGGACCACATTGGCTTTTGGCATCCTGATCATCCTTGGATAACCGTGAGCCCCAAAGCCACCCTCAGCCCTTAGCTGTGCTAATCAAATCTGGCTGGAACCAGGTCTGATGCAGCACTGCTCCTCTGGCCTTGTCTGCTTAGATTACTAAGATTAGTGTAGTGAAGTCCTCCTCTTGCTCCTGTGGTTTTGCCCTTTCGGTTTTAAGTATAGAAATCCCTATCCTTCCTCTATTTAAGTTAAATATAATTAAAACTGTTAAAATCTTTTGCCTTGCCTGTTGGTTTCTAGATTCTGGCCTAGTGGTGAAATGGGTGACAGTTGAGGCCAACTGCCATTCCTGTGTTAAACCAGTGAACTCTGGTCTCATTATCCTGGTCCAATCTCTCCTTCAACCCAGTGTGTGTACCCATAACCATTTAGATTTTGTTGTAACATCCCTGGTACCCTCCATTATCTTTTCCACTATAGATAGACCCAATTTACATATCCCTAGAGCAGTGATTCCCAAAGTGGGTGCTACCACCCCCTGGTGGGTGCTGCAGCAATCCAGGGAGGAGGTGATGGCCACAGGTGCATTTATCTTTCCTATTAATTGCTATTAAAATTTAAAAAAAAAAATTAATTACCAGGGGGCTAAGTAACATTTTTTCTGGAAAGTGGGCGGTAGGCCAAAAACGTTTGGGAACCACTGCTCTAGGGCATCACTTTGTATGTGATGATCTGTCTTTGGAGGGTTATTTGTCTAAATCTAACATCTACTAATTAAGGTTTTTTTGGACAGGATTCAAGATTTCATAGTTGTCAGGAGTCCCAGGAAATCTTAAGTAGTCAACTAATTCAGATTGGCAGCTTCTCTGAAATTTAAAGTCTTAGAAATTTGTCTGAGAGACTGAGAAATTAAATAGATTACATAGTCAGAATTTGTTGGGAGGCAAGTTCAGGTCTTCTTGAATCCAAGGCCAGCTTTTTATTCCCAAGGCCACATGGCCTCTCAATGAAGACAGACGGACATTCATTCATTCATTCATTCATTCATTCATTCATTCATTCAAGCAAGCCCTTACCTTCCATCTTGGAGTCAATACTGTGTACTGGCTCCAAGGCAGAAGGGTGGTAAGGGTAGGCAATGGGAGGGTCAAGTGACTTGTCCAGGGTCACACAGCTGGGAAGTGTCTGAGGTCGGATTTGAACCTAGGAACTCCTGTCTCTAGGGCTGACTCTCAATCCACTGAGCTACCCAGCTGCCCCCTCAATGAAGACATTTAATGGTAAGTATTAAAATCTTTTAGGATATTAAAAACTCAAGTCACATATCCCTATTAAGGGATAGCTTATGAAGGATTTAATATATTCACAATAAATTACTAGTCACACTCTCTCTCAAACATTCATTCTTGTAGAATAGCCCTTTCTTTAGGAACAGTACACCACTCCTTTGACAGGAAGACCCATATTTTTGCTTGAGTTCTTCCTAAAAGGCATATTTGTGCTCTGATATGGATTTCCCCCCCCCCGAAAGAGAATTATTAGAATTTATTAAAAGAAAATCTTAAACCCTTACCTCCTGCCTTAGTATCAATTCTAAGACAGTAGAGTAGAGCAAGGGGCAGGCAAATGGGGTTAAGTGATTTGCTCAGGATCACACAGCTAGGAAGTGTCTGAGGCCAGATTTGAACCTACAATCCCCTCCTGACTTCAAGCCTGGTGCTCCAAACACTGTACTACCTAGTTGCCTCGGCTATATTTAATTTGAGAAAGAGACTTACAATGTAACTAAGTTAAATCTAAAATGAAGCATATAAAACTTAAGAAATCCCAACTCATTAACGTGGAATAAATTTTAGGAATTAAGTTATAATTATTTTCTTTTCTACTAAAAAGGATACCTCAAGGCCTGTTGATGCCTAAGTGTTTCTGCAGTCTTCCTGTCTTCAGGGGAACACACTTTAACTTCATTCACTTTCTTTAACTGATTCAAAGTTGGCTCTATGTGAAAATAAACAAAAAACATTGTAGGTAAGAAGAGCATGTAATATAAGTCTATATATATCAGTTATTGTTTTGAATGACAGAATTCCAAAAGAGGTATTGATGAACTGACACTATTATAGATAAAAGTTATTAGGAATATATTACACAAAATGTCAACTGTACAAATAAAAGGATGGAAGAGGTCTGGTTAAAGAGTAATTCATTTGAAAAACTTTTCTAAAGGATTTAAATAGCTCAAAATTTCATAAGGTAATAGAATGATATGGCAGATAAAGAGGTAATGTAATCTTAGGTTGCATTAATAAATGTTCACTACTGAGGATATGCTAGTCTTGCCACATTCTACTCAGATCAGAATACATTTGGATTGTAATGTTGAGTTGTGTGTGTGTTATATTTTTGTAAGGTATATTCCATGTGAGGCAACCAAATCAGTGAGCAGACTGATGACCATGCTATCTGAAGCCTGGATAAAGAAACTAGAAATGTTTAGTATGAGAAAAGAAGGCTCTGGGAGCATGGTACAGAATTAAATCAGAGTTTCTCCATAGGTTATCAATTAGAAGATGTATTATAGTTGTTCTGATTGGCTCCAGAGAAAAATTTAGGAGTTATGCATTGAGGTTTCAGATAGATAGATTTCAACTTGTAGATTCTGTCTTCCATGGGCATCCAGAGTTTCTCACAGCTGCAGAGAGGCAGGTAGAAATCAAATGTATTTTTCTACCTAACCTAAGAATAGTTCTAAAATAAAAAGATCCAAACCTGCCTGTAACAATCAAGGGTACATACCAGTAAGCTTTCTCTCTGATGGGTAGTTTTTTCCTTTAATTTCTGAGGCTGATTTAGACTGAGATTTTCCATTAGTTTGAGCTTTATTTTTAATTTCAGTCTGTTTTTGTGAAGATAGTTCATTGAAACTCTTCTTTACAAATGCTTCTTGTAAGCATCCTGGTGCAGAAGTAGATTTTTGGAATGTACCTGTCAACCAATCAATCAACATTTATTAAACATCTACTCTGTGCTAGGAACTGTGCTAGGAACTCATGATATAAGTACAAAGAATGGAATAATCTTTAACTTACTAGGTGAGTATGTTCTACTGAAGGAGACAAGTATCATTTTAATTTAATACAACATAAATGTAAGATGGCATGTTGTGTCCATAAGAAACAGAAAGAAAATCAATTTGGCAAGAATGTAGTTGCAGCAAAAAATAGAAGAAATTTCAGTACAGATATTTAAAATTCTCATTAGAGGAACATGCTCTTTACCTATTGCACCTCAGAACTTTCTAAAACTTTGAAGACAGGATAACTCCTGCTCACTTCTTATGATTCATGTGGGCACAAATGATCTTGCCAGAAGGAACCTAGACATCACTGCTAATTATGAAACTCCTCAAAATGCTGAAATTTCAGTGGTAAAACAATGTCCTCTTTGCTGCTGTCCACTATGGCAAGGGTTTCTGCTAATACAGGTAGATTTAGCAAGTGAAGAACTGGTAAGAAGACTACTTAAATATGGGGTTCAGATTTCTGAACTAGGGCTTAAAATACAAAAACGAAAGGCACTTGATCAAAGATAAGACTACATATAACTTATGAGAATATATTTGTACAGTCTTACAAATCTAAATGAAAAGAAATGGGAAGAAGATAGTAACCTGACTACATTTATCTTCAAGTAAGTTATGACAGAGAGCAGTTAAAATACGGGAAATAACAATTAGGGTAATTGACTCAGAGTAAGGAAGATGCGAGTTCAAATTCAGCCTCAATGACTTAGTAGCCGTGTAACCCTGGGCAAGTCACTTAACATTTGCCTCAGTTCCCTCATCTGTAAAATGACTGAGAAGGAAATGGTAAAGCACTCCTGTATCTTTGCCAGGAAAACACCCAAGAGTTAGATAAGGTGGAAAGCAAGAGTTTTAAAAAATAAAATAAAAGAGGAGATGCTATTTAAGTTGGGACTTAAAAGGAAGTCAATAGGTAAAGAGGGAGAAGATTCCAGACATGAGGATTGCCAGAGAAAGTGTTTGAAGTTGAGAGATAGAGGGTCTTATTTATGGAACAATCGGGAGGCCAGTGTTACTAGATTGAAGAATACATGGTGGGAAGTAAGACGTAAAAAGACTGGAAAGATTAGAGATAGGGGCTAGGTTATGAAGGGCTTTGAATGCCCAAAAGATTTTGTATTTAATTCTGGAGGTGACAGAGAACTACTGGAGTTTGGGGGAGGGGAGGTAGCTTGGCATGCTTGAACTTGTAATTTAGGAAAAATGTTCTGGTAGTCAAAAGGAGGATGGGTTGGAGTGGAGAGACTTGAAGTAGGAAGATCTACCAGAAAGTTACTGTAGTAGTACAAGAATGAGAGCTGGTCCTAAGGTGGTGAAAGTATCAAAGAAGAGAAGGGGAGTATTTAAGGGCTGTTGCAAAGCTGAAATCAGGAGGCCTTGGCAACAGATTGGATTGAGGGGGAAAGGGGAGGAATGAGAGATAGGGAGGAGCTGAGAATACGAGTTAGACTTTATGTGAGTAGCCCCAAAAGGCAGAATTAGGGGCAATGAGTGGAAATTACAAAGAAGTAAATTTAGGTACTATGTAAGGAAACATTTCTTAAAAGATTAAAACTGTCTAAAATTGTAACAATTGACTGCCTTAGGAAGTAATAATCTCTAAACAAAGTCAGATGACTTTCTGTCAACTTATGATGTAGAAATGTTTTTTCAGCGAGGGTTTAAATGAATCTCTTTCAACCCTGATATTTGGTGAAAACTTCTTTAGAAAAATCCAAGTAAAGCTATTAATTTTTTAATTTTAAAAAGTAGTTCCCATAATAACTAAAATTGTATTTAATGATTTTATTTTACTAAACTGAACTCTACATAGTATCCTTGGTGCAAATGCTCAATGAAAACCACTGAATAGAAAGATACATAGTTTTTAGTAAAGGGAAAATGAAGTGAGAGTGACAAAAAGGAAGAAAGCAACATGGTTGTTCCCTAATTACAGAAAATATAAAATTCATTAAAGTCTAGGTCTATCTACTTAAGAGTTCTTTTTCTGCAACTATTCAACATGATAAATTAAGCAGTAAGAACATGAAGTGTATAGTAAATTTAAAAAGTAGCTTTATTAATCCAATCTCACTCTCCTCTCCCCACCATCAATGCATTTATATCATCCAGGTAAATCTGGAAATCAGTAAGGCAAATTCTTGGATTTCCAAAAGGAAAGCCTTCAAAGCAGAGAGGCAATGTGGTGAAATAGAAAACATGAAATTTGAAGCCAGAAAAAAATATAATTGCTGTTTAATCTTGGCCAGATTTTTAAATTTCTCTAAGACTTACTTGCCTCATCTTTAGAATAGGAATAGTATCTATTCTACTTATTTCATGAGGTTGTCACAAGGATCAAATAAAGATAATTTATGTAAAACATTTTACAAACCTTAAAATTACATAAATGTTAGTTGCTGTCATGATTATTAAAGTACTTTCCCCAATACACCTTTTCAATAAGACAGCTTTAATAACCTAAAATTGCCATATAAACTACTACTTGATTCTAGATGCTCCTTCATTTCTATTTTATTCAGAAATTGGGAATTTTATATGATTCTTTTATTGGCCACATGGCTTTGTGATTGTCATCAGAAGAATGTTTGCAGTATATGAGATTAAATGGCATTATGAATAAAGTGCTGGATTTGACCTGGGTTCAAATCTTGTTTTTGCCACTTATTAGCTATGTGATCATGGGCAAAAATTGACCTGCTGTTTCACTTGTAAAATGAACGGGGTAGAATTAGAAGAACTATACAGTTCTTTCCTCCTCTAGATCTATGGTCCTCTAATTACCTGGAGGCTGAAAGGAGGAAGATGGTCTCTCCTCAGGAGGTTCTGTAACAGTTAAATCTGATTTCCAAAATAAGTCATCTTCCAACTCTGCATCTTGTTCCACCTAGTACAAGAATGAGTAATGTTTTTTAGACCTACAAAAAGGATACATCACTTTCTCTTGTCAAGAACAGGTGAGGATAGCTGTTATTAGCATACAAAATGAATATTTAAAACAAGCAACTAAAGGCAATACCAAATATTTGTGGTTGAAATATCAATAATAATAGCTAACACTTTACATTTATTATTTCAATGGATACTCACAACAACCCTGTGAGGTAGATTTTAATGTTATCTTTAGTTTACTAATGAAGAAACTGAGGTGGAGAAAGAGTAGGAGAGTGAATTATTTGGGGTCACATAGCTAGTAAGTCTCAGAGACAAAACCTGGAATTACATGTTGCAAGTTTATGCATTACACTGTTGGTGTCAAACTCAAATAGAAAAAGGTTCCTGTGGACCTTTTGACTATACTGGTGTAAAAATTAAAGCCATGTCCTCTGGCCCACGTTACGGGGGCTGCTTCTCTCCCCTTCTCCACATGTACCTGAAGACATTTCTCTCATCACCTCCCCCCTCTGCCCAGCAGCCTAATGGGAGTGCTTCCTCTCTCTTTTGTCTGGGGTAAGGCAGAAGGCTCATATGAGGTGTGAGAGTTGTAGTTTGGGAACCCAGTCTCTAAAAGTTTTGCCATCATTGGGCTAGAGCAGAGGGCACTTAGTCTGGGAGACCCGAGTTCAAATTCAGTCTCTGAAACTTAGTTGTATGCCCTGGGAAAATTACTTAATCTTTGTCTTCCATAGTTTTCTCATCTGTAAAATGGGGATAATAATAACACCTACTTTCCAGGACTGTTGTAGGGATCAAATAAGATACCTGTAAATTTCTTGGCACATAGTAAGCACTACATAAATTTTAGCAGCTATTATTATTATGAAAGCCACAAATATTATCTGTTTTATTTTATTTTTAATTATTCTGTTAAATTTTTTTCCAATTACTTTATAATCTGGTTCTGGCTACACTTTGCTGGCAGGCATTGAGTTTGACACATCTGCACTACACCACCTTGTTGACTAACAGAGGCCGTTTATATTACACGTATCTCCAGAAAAAATGATCACCAGATCTGTTCCCTATTCCCAGATATACATAGATCAAGATCTACCTATATCTATTTATCCATATCTATCCATATATATCTATGTATGTCTCACTCTTATCTACTTTGATATAAGAGGGCACGGCAGGGTAGATTGGCTATTTTATAATCACAAGTTCACAGCCAAAGAAAGTACTTTTTTCTGCCCTAGATTTGGAACCTATCAACTCTGATATCAGAGAGTGTATAAGATAGAAAATTTTTTCTTTTTATATTTCTTTATGATATCTTTTCTATTTCTTTATGATATTACTGAAACCTGAAGCAGGGATGACTGTGGAAGGGAAGGAAGTTAGTTCACCTATCTGTCTATACTTAAACACAATGCATTAAAAAAAGGAATTTTCCAAGGCAGCATTCCCATTTCATGGCAAAAAAATGTCAACCAAAGTATAAAAATCTGATATAAAGGGGAGGGCAAAAATTTCCAATATATCCTCACCAAGTGAAATACCAGAAACAGGGCAACATGGTACCACATAAAAAGATGAATACTCAATATTACTATTCCTTTTGGAAAGAACACATTTAATGATTGCCCATGGACTGACTTACTATGGTAATTGACTTCAAAGAATAAGTTGCCTTTATATGGCCCATTCTCCTTTGTATGCTATTATGAAATTGGAATCCACCTTCCTTTGTTTATTTTAACTTAATCAAGCACATGGGGTACCCCTCCTTTCACACTTAGATAACCTTTTACTAGAAAAGGAAGTTCACTCACATCCTCAAAGACCAGAACTGGATCCCATAAGCACTGCTCCCCCCGGGCAGTGTCAGGTAAATTAAGAAACTATAATTGGTTTCTGAGATGTGATAGACCAGCCCACAGTGAAAGGAAGTAGAAACCAGAGAGGCAGGAAGTGATGTGAGAAAAAGGCTTATAAAAGGTGAGACTGAAGAGCTGAGCATTCATCCAGCATTGGATTCTTTCTGGGTTGGAGTCTTGCATTGGAGGGATTCTGCGTTGGCGATTCTGTGTTGGACTCTGCTGCATTGGTGGTCTTGCTGAAGAGACTACCATGACTCCTGGTTGGAGATTGGGACCTGAGGGAGCCTTTGTTGGAGTTGAGCTGGATTTCTTCAGATCCAGACTTAGGTTATTTGGCTAGGCAATATTTTCTACCTCCTTCCTATATTTCCCCCTTTACTATCTCTACCTTGCTGTAATAAAGCTACTAAAGCTACTTACACTCTTGTGACTTGAGTTAATTTTTATAAACGAGGACCACAACAACTTTTTTTAAACTATTATAATTTGACCAACACCCATTTTAACTCTTACACTATTTTCACCTATTAAAAATAATTAACATTTATGGAAAGCTTAAGTGTGTGCTAGGTAATGTGCTAAATGCTTTGTAATTATTATCTCAATTGATCTTCACAACAACCATGAGTGTTAAGTACTTTCATCAACCCCATTTTATAGATAAGGAAACTGAGGTAAATAGAGGTTAAATGACTTGCACAGGGTTACAGTTAGCTGTCTGAGGCTAGATTTGAATTTAGGTATTCCTGATTCCAGGGCCAGTGTTCTATTCATTATATCATCTATCAGCCCCTAATTTAATAGAAAGAAAGCTCCTTTTGAGAATCTGTCATTTCCTAAACATACACACATACTCAGAATATATAGTCAGAAAATGACAATCTATTCTCAAAAAGGATATATATTTCATGCTTAGTTCACATATAAAGGCACATTCAATGCTTATTAACATAGCATCTGGTACACTAAGCTCTAAATAAATTTATTTATACAAGGCAATATGAACTTTACACTGTAGGTCACTAGGAGAGTTTTAAAATATCAGAATAATAAAAGATTGATGATCAATTTGAACTAAATTCATCCAACTGTGCTTTACTGTGGTATGAAAAGTACACAGAGTTCCTATATGTTATGCTGGTGCAACTCGGACTCTAACAGTTATGAACAATCCAGAAATTCTTCTCTTCCAGGCCTGATATTAGCTTATTTCTCAGTCATTGGTGAAGCTCTCTATCTGGAATTCTCTCAACCTTTATATCCTGACTTCCTTCAAGACTGAGAAAAACTCCCATTTCTGCAAGAAGTCTTTCTCAATTTCTCTTTATTCTAGTACCTCTCCTCTGCCAATTATCTCCCATTTATCCTTTCTAAAGCTTGTTTGTAGTTATTTTCATGACATCCTTCTTATTAGACTGTGAGGCTCCTTGAAGGCAAGGATTATCTATTGTTTGACTTTCGTTGTATATATGGCAAAGGGCACAGTGACTGGCACAAACTAAGTGCTTTTTAATAAATGCCTGGTGACTTAGTTGGCTATCTATTGTGTGGATAGAATTTGCTCCTCAGGACTCTCTTGCCCAGCATCCCATCTGTATGTTTATGCTACATGCTAATGTAGGGAGGATATAATTTTGGTGTCACCCTGCTTCTTTCTTTTTCTCTTTCCCTGAATGTGGCTACTGAAGCTGGCTTCAGTCAGGCAGGAGAATGTACACACATGGTCTTACTTTAGTTAGAAAATTAGGCTTTGAACTTCTATTTCTTCTACTTCAAGTGTTTAATAAACTTTATAAAATTAATACTTGGAGTTATTGATATTAATTTAAATCTTACACTATCCTACCCAATTGGGAAATAAGAGGGTAAGAGGATTAGATATGGGAGATCAAAGAGCATCTGGATTAAGGGGGACAGTGGCCAGAAACAAAACACTTTTAGGGGGGGAATAAGATCAAATGAGAGAATGATAAACAGAAGAAAATAAGATGGAAGAAAATACATGGTAATCATAACTATGAATGTGAATGAGATGAACTTGCCCACGAAACAGAAATGGATAGTAGGATGGATTAGAAACCAGAATACAATATGCTGTTTATAAGAGACATATTTCAAACAGAAAAACACAAACAGAACTAAAGCTATATGCAACTTTACTTTTAAAAAAAGCAGAGGTAACAATTATAATCATGGAAATTATATTTTGCTAAAAAGTGCCATAGAAAATGAATTAAAAAAAATTTTTTTACATTAAGTTTCTGTAATAAAGGCCTTACTTCTCAAAGATATAGGGAATGGAGTCAAATTATAAAAATACACGTCTTTCCTCAATTGATAAATGACCAAAGAATATGAACAGGCAATTTTCAAAGAAGAGATCAAAAGTATTTATAGTCATATGAAAAAATGCTTTAAATCACTACTGACTAAAGAAATGCAAATTAAAACAACTCTGTGGTACATCACACCTAATCAGAAATGATGAATACTAGAAAAATAAGGAAAAATAGGTATACTAACAAATTGAACTGGTTCAATCATTCTGAGATACAATTTGGAACCATGCCCAAAGGATTATACCCCTTTCACCTAGCAATACCATTGCTAGGTCTGTATCTCAAAGAGATTGAAGAAAAAAAGAAAAGACCCTATATGTACAAATTTTTTTATAGTAGCTCTTTTGGTAGTGTTGGAATTGAAATTTGAGGGATGCTCATTAACTGGAGAATGGTTGAACCAGTTTGTGGCATCATTGTGATGGAATTCTACTGTGTTTGTGGGAAAAGATGAGTAGTGTGGTTTCAGAAAATAAACATGTAAAACCTATATGATGCAAAGTGAAGTGAGAAGATCCTGAGAGATCATCGTGTATAGTAAAATAATGTTATAGTGATGATCAACTGTGGAAGCCTTGATCAAAACTGATCCAAGGCAATTTGAAAGGTCTTAGGATAAAAAAACAAACAAAAAGAAACTGCTAACCTCCTCCTAAGAAAATTGATCAACTCTGAGTGCAAACTGAAATATAGTTTTGCTTAATATTTTTGCCCCCTTTTTGGTGATATGATTAATATGGAAATGTTTTGCATGACTTCACATGTATAACTGATATAATTTTATTTGTTTTCTCAGTGGTTGGGGAGGAAAAGAGAGAATTTAGAACTCAGAATTTAAAAGGAGAGAATGCCAAAAGTAAATAATATATGCTAAAAAAAAACCCTTTGATAATCAAATAATCAATGAGTTTCTACAAATTGTACTTTCTGTTCTTACTGTTATATTTTAGAAACTAAAATTAAATGAACTACAACATTCTGATGGCTCAATAGTTTGGTTAATTACAACTTGATGTTTACATGTGCCTGCTGAGCATTATGTTGATGTGTAAGAGTTTGGGTACTTTAGAGGAAGGAGACTCCATCTGTGAGGAAGACTGCCTGTGGAGGGGTATTACACTGATAGTAAAGATAACCCATAATATTATACCTGTAGCATCCATCTGTTTTACTTTATGAGCCAAATGTGGTAACAAAGGTAGTATATACCTTCTCGTTAAAAAGTATTAATATTTTCCTTAAAAACAGCCTTAATTTTCAACATGTTAAATAGTCATAAAACATATTCCAAATAAATGTCTTAATTGGCTTAAATATAGAATACATTTTGGAAAAGTTTTCACTAAGATGACCAAAATCTAAGTTTTAGCCTTAACATTTTAATCATTTTAAATATAATCTTTCTTAAAATATTTCACAGGGGCAACTAGGTGGCTCAGTGGATTGAGAGACAGGCCCAGAGACAGGAGGCCCTGGATTCAAATCTGACCTCATATACTTCTATAGGTGTGTGATCCTGGGCAAGTCACTTAACCCTCATTGCTTAGCCCTTAATGCTTTTCTGCCTTGGAACCAATACATAGTACTGATTCTAAGGTGGAAGGTAAGGGTTTAAACTAATATATATTTCACATATTTTCCTTTTTTAAACACAATGAACACCGATGATCACATTATGCTTTATTAGCAAACCACTGGTATTTTCCTAGCAGAAAAGTACATCAAAGAATGTGTATAAAATAAGGGCAAATTAATTCTGACTTAGGGCTTTTCTTATGTGCAAAACACACTCCAGAAATTTATAAAACCTCAGAAATAACCTAGTTCAATTTCTTAACTAAAGGCTACATTCCTCCTTCAATGTCTGCCAATGTGACATCTATTTTAGTTGCTCACATTTATTTTTGGCTAATTTTCTGGTCCTCCAATGTATTTCAGATAGCTGTGCTTGTTATATAAATGAAATGTTTTTAAATTCACTTCATAAAACTTACCTGAAAAGAGCAGTTTGATTCACTCTCTTTGTTTTCTTCTTGGAACAAATTTTCCTCTGACTCTATAATACTATTACTACAGCAACTGATTAAAGTAAGTTCAGCCTCTTCCATGATGCCCTGTCCAGACTCAATCTCCTAAAAAGCAATCATAAAAAAGTAGCTTTTATAAATCATTATTTCTCAAAGTAAACCTGGACTCTAATTAGCAACTGAAGACCACTACTAGCCTTGAGTGGTTTCCCTATATAGCCATTTATAGAGAGGAATGTCAGTAAGAAAGCACTGTCCAACTCAAGTAAAGTTTCCAGTGTATCCTGGTCCTATATCTTGATCCCTCCCTCCAATGGTCTTGGCCAGTGCCAGTCATGCCACTGATTGTAACCTCTACTCTTAGCATGGAAGTACTGCAAGCTGTGATGATTGAGCAGAGGTCAACATAAAAATAGGCTATTGTGGATAGCTATGAGTCAGAAACCTATGGATTAAAACTAAGTTTCTGGCTCACAGAGTAGATGAGAAGGATGCATAGCTTAGCCAGGTAGCATGGGAAGGTGGTGAGGAGACAATAGCAGTATAAAATAGCTATAAAGTATTATAAAACTATAAAAAATATATAGTATTTCAGAATTATTGAATGAATATATATGTTAAAAAATACAATATCAAAATCATAAGGGGTATGGGATTTCATATTCAAATTTATTTTTGGCTAATTTCCTGGTCCCCCAATATATTTCAAATAGCTGTGCTTGTTATATAAATGAAATGTTTTTAAATTCACTTTATAAAACTTACCTGAAAACAGCTGTTCAATTCATTCTCTTTATTTTCTTCTTGGATCAAATTTTCCTCTGGCTCTATAATACTATTACCACAGGAACTGATTAAAGTAAGTTCAGGCTCTTCCATGATACCCTGTCCAGACTCAGTCTCCTAAAAAGCAATGGTAAGTAGATAGTTTTTATAAATCATTATTTCTCAAAGTAAAATAAAAGCAATTTTAGTACCTATTTATGTCCAAAGAGAAAATAAACAGAGAAGTTGCCAAGGAATAGATGTTTTAAAAAATATTTAAAGGGGAGTTAAAAAACAAAACAAAACCTTGTACCTACTAAAAAACAAAAAAAAATCCATAGAAACCATAACCCTTGGGATTCCATTAACACCACCAAAATAGTTAGTGCCAATGTTTTAAAAAAAAACCAAACCAGAGATTAAAAAGCAATTCAGGCAGCCAGGTGGCTCAGTGGATTGAAAACCAGGCCTAGAACTGAAGATATTGGGTTAAAATCTAGCCTCATATACTTCCTATCTGTGTGACCCTGGGCAGTCTCATTGCCTACCCTTTACCACTCTTCTCCCTTTGAACCAAGAGCTTTCAAAAAAAAAAAAAAAAAAGCAATTCAATGCCTGATTTGGTATGTCTGCCAGACAGGAAATGACTTTTTTGGCTAATGAAAAATAGTTGTTTAATAACCATATTATCACATCAAGGTATATATTCCAGTAGCAGCGAAAAGTTAAAGGAACAATAAAAGTGACATAATTCAGGAAAATAATTTAATTAAACAGGGTATTAGTGTCAGGAGTTTTCAGGATACAGTAGAACAACACAGCAGTTAAGATGATAGTAAATATTTGGACTGTGGGAACATATCTTCCCTGCAGATAGCACAAAGTGTTTGTCAGGCCAGAAGTAAAATCATGCAAGACAGACTTGTCAAACTTCCAAAAGACTGACTTGCTTCAATACTTAGAATTCACAGTTTCATCAGTGAGGATACTCCCTCTAATCAATGTAATTTGTCATCCTTTAGGCCTTAGGAAAATGATCATTGAGTGGCCAATCCTCAGATATAGATTCTCTTGGGAGAAATGTACGTACACTCACACTTTGGGCTACACCTCAAAACTTTCTACCTTAGCAAAACCTAGAGGACCTTGAACAAAAGCTTTTGTGAACAGTCACTTCCACCTCACCTAGAAGTTTTATCAAAATGAAACTTTGGTTATAGCCACTTGCTCTTACTCCTCAAGCCTAGTCCTATGATAAAGAGTTAAGAAAACATGAGTCAGAATCTCATCTTTGCTGCTTATCATCTATGTGATCCCAGCACCTTGACATTGACTATATAACCATAGCCTCAGCTTCCTTATTTGTAAGCTGGAGATAAAAATACATGAATTACATATAATAGTAATATTGTTGAGAGTATCAAATGAAGTAGTATATGGAAACTACTTTCTTTGCACAACCTTAAAGTACTATATAAATGTCAACTACAACTTGGCATAAATTTTCAAGTCAAAACCTATGATTTCATCCATATAGTGAACTGACATTAGTGATACAGGCTGGCAACTCATTTGTAAATGGTAGTTTTAGACAAGAGCCTGGGGCAACGAGAAGATGACTTACACATAATCCTAAAACTAATATGTGTTAAAGGCAGGACTTGAACAGAAGTCTTTTTGACATCAAGAACGGCCTTCTAAAAACACTGTATTGAACTGCTGTCATGTCTTCCACTATTGCTACTGTTCAGTTGTTTCATCTACGTATGACTCTTCATGACCCCTTTAGGGGTTTTCTTGGCACAGATACTAGCATGGATTTGCCATTTCCTTGTCCAGTTCGTTTTACTCAGGAAACTGAAGTAACCAAAATTTAATGACTTGCCCAGGGTCACACAGCTAATAAGTATCTAAGGGTGAATTTGAACTCGGGTCTTTCTGATTCTAAGCCCAAAACACTATACACTCTGCCTCTTAGGTGTCCTAGATTACCATTAATAAATAGTAAATAAGAAGGGTGCTTCTTATAAGGAGGGTTCATATCCTGATGTTCTACTGCTTTGACACTAAGGACAAAGCTCCACTTATTGAGAAGCATTGAATAAGACAATGTTAAAGTTCAGATGGATCCTAGAGAACATCTAGTTCATAAGTCAAACTCAACTGAGGGAAATGTTCAACAAAATAAAACTAGAAGATAGTTAATTTGTAGTTTTCTATCCAATTTGACACCACTGACCCAATCCTTGAAGAAAATAATAATGTATGCTTTAATTTCTAAGTATTTGGAAGTCTAAATCAGATGGCTCCCTCCCTTGGTTAACAATCTTCTGGCTCCAAAAGTGCTATTGATTGGGTGCCTAATTAAGTTCTAAATCAATGTGGGAAGCCCCTAGGAAATAATAACTATAAAATTACATTAATAATTCATAAGTCTAAAAAATTGACATTGTTACCTAAAAACTACAAAGAAAAATGACTAGTTCCGAGTCAGATGGCAAGTCAAGCAGAACATAAGTAATGAAACCTATAACAATGAGGTTAGAATTCACTACCATAGATTCTATTTAACAGCTTACAAATAATGAAAAATGTTAACATGTAATCTCTGCTAAATTACATCAATGTGGAGAATTATCTTAGCCAGAAGACAAGCCCACCATCTGAATAGGGCTGATGTCTTAGACATAAAATACTTTGGACATAAAATACCCTTGGAGCTGTTAAGTACATCTTTCATATCAAGACAGACTTATAATCAGGCTCATCTGAATAATTCCTTTCCAGAATCAGGAGATAAAATAATAACTACTTTGAGGATTCATTTACCTCACTTACCCAAATTGGTATAGAGCTCTGGAAAGAACATGATCTGAGATTTATTAAGAATGATGATGGTGGTGGTTGAGGTGTATTTCTAAAGATCTCCACATTTTCTTCAATGGATATGGTTCTACTTGAACTTTCTGAAACTGTCTTTGGATCTCTGACCAAACATCTACTATTTGTTTCACTCTGAGCACCTGCAATAATTTCGGTTTGACTCCTTTTCATTTCATCAGATAATTCTTCAAAACCCAAATTCTCCTTCTTGGATTCCATTGGGTCTTTTGTTGAACTCTTGCTTGAAGAAGAATCATAAGGTGTGCTATGTGGCATCTTCATTTTACCAAAAAGATCTGGATCATCAGATGAACTAAAAGTAGGACTTTGCAGATTTTCCCCTGATGGAGAGAAACAACCACTTCCCTTTTGTGTCAGTAATTCCTCATACTGCTTTCTAGGAGGAATATTTTCATTTCTAAAGTCTTGTGAAGGTCCTTCAGCTTCAATGCTGATAATGCTTGGTAAATCAACAGAGTGGCTTCTGTCACCTGGGGTAGATTCAGGCTGAAGTGGCTGGAATGATTCTTCAGACATTGCTTTAAAAATAGTTTTCAAAAACCAATTAATTACATATATGTGGAATTTGGAAATAGACCAAAACAATAGTATTTGTATAACTAAGTACTACATAGCAAGGAAATCACAGTGCTTTAATTTCCTTACAATTATCAATAATATCCATATATAAGCTGCATAAATAGAAAGACAAGTAAACTTTTCTGAGTACTAAACAAAAGGTGAAAAAATTTAGAGAGGAATATTTAGTTTTTAATACCCTAAACCAGTGATCTTCAACCTTTTAGAGACAGAATGCCCATCCCATTAGGTTCCTGGGCAGAGGAGTGGGTAATGTCCTAAGGCATGGTGGAGAGAGGGAAGGGAGCAGCTCCCTCCAACATGGGTGCCATAGGTTTGTCAACATGGCCCTAAACTAACTATTCTTATTCAAAGAGACTGAATCACAGTATTATAAAATTCTATTAGCTTTTCTCTACTAAAATTAATTTTTCAAGTACTACATCCAAAATATCATGTTTATTAACCTTGATATCTCTTTTGAAAAAAACAAAAATTTTGTTTTTGTCACATCAGCATAAACCAAATCATAAAATGTCCTAAAGAAACCTACACTTAGAAATATTCATTGTGAAACTATGGGAACAATTTCCAGATGGCAAAGATAGGAAAAGATCCTTATCAGCCTATGATATTTCTTTTTTCCCCCCTCAGTCAACAGGTAGTTATTAGTGGCTTATCTATTCCAGGCCATGTAGTAAACACTGGGGATGCAAATTAAAGGAAAAACAATCCTTCCTTTGAGAAGCTTGTATTAGGTAACCTGAGCCTAGAAGCCCACTAGTATGGTACTCTCTCCACATTGCTTGCATAATGGGCAGAACAAACATCCTGTGATATTTCATTTGATCTTTGGATAACCAAGAAATCTTATCAATTATGATTTCACTGAAGCCAATTTAATTACCTAAGAAATACATACCCAAAGTAGTTTTTTCCTTAGGAAAATCTTCAGTTTGGGAGAAACCAAGAGTCATTCTATTCAAAGCAGAATGCAAATCTATGTCAAGAAAGGAATGAAGGCTGGTCTTCATAGCTGTGGTGGAGGTTGTGCTTTCACGAGATCCAAATGCATCTTGGCTTTCAGGGGTTGAAGGATATGTGCTCTGACAGAAAGGCACACAAAAGTTTATAAGAAAAATATTAACATGACAGCCAATGTGTTTATTGCTATGATGCTTTCACACTAACACTACACTGACAAATATTATATTAACATGGGCTAATAAAGTACTCTAATAAGAGGAATAAGTTCCATGTTCAAACTCAATTCCAACCTAAAAAACACTACTGGAAAATGACATTTTTTCGATATTCTGCATTCTGTAGTCCTGAGTTTATATTTTTTAATTTTTCTTCCCGATTTTTATTTGCCTTTATTATTATGGGTCAAATTCCACTATAACAACAACTTATTTTTTTAAGTTCTATTAATATATAATATTAAATACCCTATTCAAATCTTGAGAAAGTCCAGATGGAGAAAGAGATGATGAAAAATCCAAGTCACACTTTGGTTCCAGATGATAAAAGATCTGATGATGTAAATGTGGAAAAGTTTGTTCAAATTCTGTAAAGTTGGGAACAACTATTAGAATTTTAGGAAAAAGAAAAACAATAATTCTGAACTATTCAATATAAGCCCTAAATAAATATTGTGAACAAGATTGTTATTGTACTTTGGAGCAATTCAAATAAAAAATGTTCTGGTCCCCTCTCACCCCAATATTATCAACAAAGTGATTTGATAAGCTCAGACCTTCATTATCTGAGGTATTTAAGCCTAGAAACACATTCAATGACTAAAGACATGAAGCTCCAATGCTACAAACCCCAAACCTGAGGATAATCAGAATATGGAGAAGCCTTTATATATACTTTGGTTTTAAAGAGCTCATGTTAGAATCAGTTACAAAACTAACAATAATGAAGAAACGAACAATAAGACTAAAAGAAGAGGGGAAGCAGGTTTGTTTTTCTTCCCTTAGTCACATCATCTAGCTCCAGATTGCTCTTTCTCACTAAATCCCTTAATTCACCACTCTTGTATACCTAAAGCTCCAAACTCTGAAGCTAAGAGCTCTATACAGTGATTCAAACAGCACTGAAGTACAAGATACATGTAATATAACCAGAGAAAACTTCCTTTTTTTATAGATGTTTTTCAGCTGCTCACAGTTGTACAACAGGAAGGCTGATGTCCACAAGATAAAGTCTGAGATTCTCTTTTCATGAAAAATGTATAGTAAGAATCTGTAGTGAATCAGGGAGCAAAAACTTGAGGAGAAAGAATGTATTTTAGCCACAAGAGAAGAAAATGGAAATGAAGAGAGCTGAGAAAAGCCTTATGTAAACAAACGCAAAAGAAAATGAGGCTATGAGAGCTACATGAGTGAAGTGGGAGAGTGAAACAAGAGCAGTGAGTAAGATTATAACACAGATGACTACAACCTCAACTCCATAAATGAAGTGATAATTGTTTGTCTTTTTCTTCCTTTCTCTGAAAATATTGGGTAAGACACTTTAAAAATGCAGATGATATCATACTCTAATGCATACTGATAGGCGTACAAGTTTCTGAAGTGACTGTGTCCTTCACCCACTCGGAATGTTTTGCTAATTGAATATTTTCCCTGATGTTTGCATTGTTTCATGTCTTTTTTTAAAACCTGTATCTTCTTAGAATCAATACTATGCATTGTTTCCAAAGCAGAAGAAGGGCTAGGCAACTGGGACTGGGAAGTGCTTGAGGTCATATTTGAGCCCAGCATCCTCTGACTCCAGGCCTTGCTCTCTAACTACTCAGCCAGCCCTAGCTGCCCTGCTTCATGTCTTAATGAATGCATTTGTTATTGGATTTTACATGTATTTTGTATGGGTAAGAACAAGAGTAAATATGCAAAGGATTGAGAGGTTTAGGAAAGGACCTTAATGGTTAGCTATCAAAAATTAGTAAGAAATTATGGGGAGAGTGAAGGGGCATGCACTTATATGTAAAATACAGATGAATAGTATCTGAAAAGACTGTCCTAAAATATTTCTATCTTGAAAGCTTATATTTCTCAAGTAACTTTTTTCTATCTCTTCCATTTTATATTTCTCTCAGGTAACTTTTTTCTATCTTTTTCATTTTTATCTATGATCTGCTGAAAAAGCATAATCTCTACTGTACTTAAAACACTTCTACATGCAACAGAGACTTATGTTTAGAAGATTCCTCCTGTCTTTAGTAGTGTGTGGGATGAGATTCTGTGTTTATTTCTCATAGTAGTATTTAGCTTGTAACTTCAATTTTCAAGACCACTTAGTATTACTATTCCTTAGACTACAGCTCCTGCTCCTCCACCCCCAACTCCCCACCAGTTTCCCTGACATACTTTCAAAAACCTAGAGAAGAGTTTATCTGTTGTCTGGAAAGAAAGTCAAAGGAGCCAAAGGAGTAAGGAACAGTGAGTTTCTATGGTCCTAGGCTGGGAATCCCATGATAGTCATGGATTTTTCTTGATCACAGGGGCCTTTTGGAGTATATAATGCTGAAAATCACGTGATCAAGACTTGAAATGTCACAGCCCTCCCATGCTGTGGGGTTGGACAGAGGGAAGGAGAAGAATCTTGTGTCAGGATTATTATAAGTCTGTGATTGTAACTAGAAGAGAGGACATTTTTACTTCAAGCAAGCTGCTTATGTGGACAGAATCGAATCCCTTTTCCTCCCTCCACTCGTCCTTGCTGCCTGCCATTTTATCCAAATAAAGCCACTTTTCTCTGCCAGCATCTTATAAAGTCTCCTGTCTGCTCATTAGAGTGATTTCTGGGGGTACTAGCTCCCCTCCAAATTCCACTCCACACAGTAGTATAAGCATATACCTCAAGAGTTTTTCCATCTCTCTTCAAACAAAAGTCTTATCTTGTTTTTACACTACTGGAAAAGGACTATGAAAAATTTTTATTTAATTAAAATACACAAGCATTTTATACTGTACCATATTCATACCTACACCACTTAACCTCTATGATAGGTTTTGTGAAGAGGCATAACAGTAATGTCCATTGTATACTGTTTTGATATTCCTCCCAATGGGAAAGGTACCATCAGAAAGAAAAGAAGATAATGCTATTCTGTATTTATTAAGAAACAGTGAAGGCTTATTTATTATAGTACTAATGGATATAATATGACTGAAACTCTACCTAGTATGCATCAGTAATTTACTTAAAAAAAATTCTTACCTTCTGTCTTAGAATCTCTAGTAAGTATCAGTTGCAAGGCAGAAGAGTGGTAAGGGCTAGGCCATTGGGGTTAAGTCCAGGGACAAAGCTAGGAAGTATCTGAATGAAGACTTGAACCTAGTTCCTTCCATCTCCAGATTTGGCTCTCTTATCTACTACTAAGCCACCTTGCAGTTCCCAGTAACTTAAGATTTAGTTTAAAAATAAATGTAACTTTATTGGTATCAGATTAATGATAATGTTTAAACACCTTCCTAATTTTGTTGCTAGGTGAACTAGTTGGGCATCTAGAAAAACTTTCTGGGGGAAGAGGCATAAACTCCCAAAATAATAATCTCTATTATTCAGTTGAATTAGGAATTTATTATTGAAAGCAAGTTTTATTGATCTCTTTTCACTGATACGGTATGGAAAGGTGACTGTGGTTATTTCCACAGAAAAAGCCCTTGTTACTATTCAATGATAGCTTTGCATATAGATAGTACTGGCCTTAGATACATGGAAGATATAAAAGTAGCCTGTAAGAAAACAATTTACCTGGGGTGGGATGGGGCAGATTTACATGAAATAAACACCAAACAAAAAATTAGTTATATACAATCAAGTATAAGATTGTGCTATAGCAATTTATTATTTCATTCATTCATTCATTTATTTAGTTTTAAAACCCTTACCTTCCATCTTGAAATCAATACCATGTATTGGTTCCAAGGCAGAAGAGTAGTAAGGGCTAGGCAATGAGGGTTAAGTGACTTGCCCAGGGTCACACAGCTGGGAAGTGTCTGAGGCCAGATTTGACCTAGGACCTCCCATCTCTAAGCTTAGCCTCAATCCAGCTGCCCCCTGCTATAGCAATTTGGAAAATGGAAAGATCATTGTAGTCTAGGTTTAAATGTGACTTGACCTGGGCCCTAATACAAATAAAGGAATATAGTGGCAAAGATGAGTAAGAACATCAAAGAGAAGGGAAGAACATAACAAATAAAAGAAAGGAATATGCATGTCTAATCAGAGTGAAAGTTTGTGTTAGGAAATACTGAAAGGTAAAGGTTCAAAAGAAAAGATAGGACAGTTAATAAAAGCTCTTGAAGGCCAGAATGAGAATGCTGTAGTTTAACTGATAGATTCTTAAGAAAAGAGTAAGCAATAACATATAAGATGGATTTGGGTAATGTGTATAACTTACAAAACAGACATCTATGCTAGCATTTTCATTTTATTTGGGTTTACATGAACGCATCATTACCTGAATTTGTAAGGTTTAAATGAAACTTTTCATTACTTAAGAAGCTCCCACTAGATACTGTTAATGAAGACTGGTCATGTTGTAGCTCCTGTGCATGAGACTGGGAACCAAAGTCATTAATTGACCATGGTACATATTGCATTATCTAAGAAACAAAACAAACAAAAAAACAAGAAATCACTTGTCAGCTCCCATATCATGAAGAAATCACTGACAGTATTGATATCAATTCTGGGCTCAGTTCAAGTGTAGAAAACTTCATAATTAAAGTCAGCAAAAAAGGCATCTTTCATCACTGCACAGAATTGAGGAACCTTATTTACAACCCCCCACACACACACACGCACACACACACACTCTTTCTCTCTCTATATATCCCACTTACTCCTCACTCAATAAAACTCACATTCTCTCTTATCCTCCTTTATCTACATTCTTACTTGCATTTCCCACCCCCATACACTTTTCACGAATCATTCTAATGTATTGCTTCTCAGAAACACATACAAATCATGCACCACAAAGACCAGGTCTCCTGATGCTCATATTTGGCTATTTTTCATCATTGATCTACGTCAAAAGAGTAGACCTCAGATGACACCATATTGATGGTTTACATTTATTTAAACTTAACAAGATTATTTAGGGGGGAAAAAAGGATATATCTTCAAAAGTTACATTGTAATCTTCCTTATTACCAACCTTTTTTGGCTTAAAACCTGAACCAGAATACATAGGCAATTCCTGCCCCAAATCAGCAGCGTAACTGAATAATCCATGATTCTCAGCAACCACATTCTTGGCCTGACCTAAATATGGAAATTAAAAATGGAATTTTAAGTTGAAATTTAAGCTAATTCATTTCAATTTAAATAACAAAACATTAAGTCCCCACTATATTTTAAGACACTATATAAAATGTGTCCTATATATTACGTAGGAAGTGAAACCAGGCCTCCTCCCTTCAAGGTTAGATCTCTATCTATTAATGTCATGCAGCCTTTCAGAGAACATAAAATAAAAAATAACACAGTTCTTACCCTCAATGAACTTACAAGCTAAAAAGGGAAAGAATATACATGAAAATAAATTATTCTAACATGAAACATGACATAGGTTAAAGAAATCTCAATAAGGTATTCTGAAAAAAAATCTAAGAAGAAAGCTGTTACTTCCAATAAGAAGACTTCTTGGAGAAGGTAGCAGCCAAATTGGGTTTGAAGGAAGAGAAATAAAGCAAATATTGCAATAAAGCAAGTCGCAAGAATTTGTTTCCCAATGCATATAAAAGTTATGTATATATCATACAGCAGTCAATTAAGTGTGCAACAGTACTATGTCCAAAAACCCCCACCAAGTACATACCTGAATAAATAATACTTTATTGCTAAAAAAAAGGTAACCATCATCTGAGTCTTCATTTAATTATAATCTTTTTTGCTGGTGGAAGGTCTTACCTCAGTGCTGATGGCTGCTGACTGATCAGGATTGTAGTCTAGCTTTCCACCTACCATGGCTTTTGACATGCCTTCCTCACTAAGCTTAATCATTTCTACCTTTTGCTATAAAATGAGAGACATGCACTTGAACACTCTGAGGCCACTATACAACTTTGTGAGAATCCATTTTTTATATACAGTTATTCAAAGAATTCCTATATATTAAGAGAGAATTCCTGAGTCAGGGTTCTGGATCAGAGGCTCCAACCATTCTCCTCATTTTTATATTTCCTTTATTCTTAACAATTCCAAGGAATGTTTTCCTTTTAACAAACCTGGTTAATAGGTAAACAACAATGATTCTTTTCCTGACTATTTAATCCCCATCACCTATGGGTGTGAGAAGCGGTTGAGAGTTTGATGGAACACCTCCTAAATAGCTATTTACCCACTAAAGGAGTCTTGGAATATTGAAGGGAGAGGCAGAATAAAAAACTCCTAAAACTGTATTTATATAGATCTGCCTAGGGGATCTTTGGAGTTTTTGGTTAATAAAATGATATTCTTACCCCAAAACCAGTCTTTCAAACTGAACTAATCTGATTTTGATATTGTTGGGTGTCAAAAAATAGGGAGGCCCAAAGAGACAAGTAAATGGCAGGTTGGTGGAGAAATTGGAACACTCAAGATTTATCAATTAAGTTTGCTGTTTTATCTGGCCATGGTTCACATGGCCTACCTCCTACCTATTATAATAGTAACATCAAAGATCACTGATCACAGATAACATAACAGACATAATAATTAAAAATTTTAAACATTGCTAGAATTACTAATTATGACACAAGAGACATGACATGAACACATGCTGTTGGAAAAATGGCACCAGGTAGTCTTGCTTGATGTAGGGTTGCCACAAACCTTCAATATGTAAAAAAAAAATCAATGTTTCCCAAGTACAATAAAATAAGATATGCCTGTAATATCTTATAGTGCCTCAGTGTTCTCACAAACATCAATAATCATAAAGTACTGAAGAATTCATTTTTGTTGATTGTTTGCAATCTGAATAAACATATATTTAGTTTTTGAAGAAGATTTATAGATGGGACTCTATGCAATGGATCAAATGGATAGCAAATAATTTTCTGTGTTCTATTTACAAACATATGCCTAAAGTATAATGAGTAGTAATTGTTATTTAAAAGCAGTTTTGTGATTACAGATTTAAAACTGGAGTAAGAAAAAATGAATTCGCAGAGCTAATAATGTACAAAAGATAGCATATAAAAGAAAGAACACCTATTTAGGAGTCAAGAAAAATGAGTAAATGTTTCAGCCCAACCACATACAAGCTATGTGACTTTAAGCAAGGTTCTTTAAACTAAAACTCATTTTAAAATTTGTTTTTATAGGCATGAACAAAGGCAATATTATAACTTTCATGTGTAAAACATTCTAATATTTATCAATTTATAGTATTTTAAAATGGCATTTTTAGTTAATATTTTATTTAACCAAACTATTCTTGTTATCAAACAGACAGTAAATTGAAATTAGTATGGTTTAAGGCCCTCTTTTTAGGCAAATCAGTCACTTCACAAATACTCCATGTCTAGGTCATATAAATCTTTAGAGGACTGAGAGAACCAGGTTGTATCATACAACTATACACCTGTCTACCCTTCTAAGTTGGGTATTCTTTAAATTATGTATAGCTCTACTCCTTACTATGATAAAACTATTCATCTAGTTCAAGCTTACCTAAATCATGAGATTTGGAACCAAAATGGAGTTGAGAACATCAAATCCAAAGCATTCATTTTATACAGAAGAGAACTGAAGTCCATAGAATGATATGCCCAGGTTCACACAGGTAGTATTTACAGAGATTTTAATCCAGGTCTTCTCATTCCAAATACAAAGTTTGATCCAATATACCCTGCATTTATATTGCCACTTACTGATACTATATCATCTTCCTAAGCTGTTAATCATCAAGAAATATGTATACATCAAACACTCAACATGTGGTCAGAACATTAGGCGATATAATGAAGATAAAACAATGATCCCTACCCTCTAAACTGTGAATCTGGCTGGTGAGTAAGACCGGCAAACACAAAGCAATGCAACAATATTACAGTTTGGTGCTAAGTGATATGATTAAAAAACAAAAACAAACCAAAAACTACTTTGAGAAGGGAAGACTATGACTGTGTTTGCTGTGAAGGTGAGACTTCAACTGAACCTTGAAGGATAACAAATCTATTAATCAACTTATTTATCTCTTACCTGATTGATACATACCATCATTTCTACCACTATGAACTGGCTTTGCAGTCTGCAGGGTACTGGACTGATTACTATCTTGTGATATATTCTCCAAACTTGGGATTCGGTTTATTGAAATCCTGATAGGATCTCTACCTTGATCAACAGTTTCTTCAAAATTGCTAGAATCTGAGTCACTTAAAGCTGATTTGGAAGCCACCTCTCCATAACATTCTCTCTTCTCTGAAATAAAAAATGAATAAATCAGTATACATATAGACATATATCAACTGATCTATTCAGGACAAGATGAAGGTAGGAAGGCTAGATAAAAATTTCTGGGAAAAAGTTCTGGGAATTTTGGCATAGTGTATATTTAATATGAATCATCTGTGAGATATGAAGACTATTTCCACATTAAGTTGATCTCAGGTTTAGAGAAGCATAATGTTCAAAATGAGGAAATGAAGAAAGTCCCATGATATTTTGCCCTGTTCAGATCACATCTCTTTAGTTCAGGGAACTGCATTTTGTAAAGGCATGGATCAAATCTATGTCCAGAGAAGGAACTATAGCAAAGTGAAAAGATTCAAGATTATGCTATACAAGGATTAGCTGAAGAAATTGTGGATTTCTTAAGAAGAAACTCTTAAGTTACTTTGATCTTAAAGCAAAAGATATTCTCATATACTTGTAGATGTTGCTAAGACTAATATATCTTATTAGTTTATAGGAATAAATGAAGCTCTCAAAGACTTTTTTAACCTAAGCACCCTCAAATGCTTAATTTAAACAAGTCTCTTTAAATGACCATAATCCGATTATGATTCTAACTTGTTTTATTGCATTTCAATCCAAAGCAAGATTTATTGAGCACCTATTATATAGAAGTCACTGTGTTATATGCAAAGACAAAAACAACTGTCCTTGACCTCAAGGAGCTTATATTTTATTGGGGGAAACATACAGTATACATGGTATACAAAATAAGTGAAAACTGAATTTGGGGGCAAGGGCACCAGGAGTTGAGAGCATCAGGAAAGTTTTCATGCAGTTGTATGAACTCAATTTTGAAGAATTATAAGCTGCAGTCAGTCTAAGGAGGTAGTCCAGTTCAGCTACGGGAGACAGCCTGGAGCAATGGCATAGGAGACATAATGTTTTATGTGAGTAACAGCAAGAAGGTTTGACTGGCTAGGCTGTAGAGTGTGGAAAGGAGGATAACATAAAACAAGACTGGAAAGACAGGTTGGGGTTAGGTTATGAAGGGTTTTAAATTTCAAATAGGGACACTGGTCCTCTAAGCAAGAGGGAGCTTACTGAGTAAGATGAGTAAAAATTTACTGAATAGGGGAATAATATAGTCAGAGAACAGAAAAAAAAATCAATAAAATATAGTTTCAAAAGGGTGAGAAAACTAACAACTGGGAGAAATAGGGGAACATTTCTTTACAAAGTAGTTCTGGAGTTTAGTCTTAAAGGAAACTATGGATTCTAAGTGGTAAAGACAAGGAAACTGTTGTATAGTTAGAAATATCTTGAACCCCTAAAACTACGTTATCCAAAATTCCTTTCTGTATTACCTAGAATGCTTTTCCCTTTGTGTACATTTGCATCTTCATGTATTGGTTTATACGTTCTGAAACTCCTTCTTCCTCTCTTCTTCATGAGCATGGTTGAAGTTAGTTTAGCACCTTTTCGCTCTAGTTTTTTTATGTTAGTTTATTATTAATAAAACTTTATAAAATATAATATTTAGTTATAGTAAATAAATTTTAATCTCTACACTATACATTCTAAGAATGAGGGACAGCTTGTACAAAAGAACAGAAATGGGAGTGGAATACTGAGTTATGGTAAAAGCTAGTTTGGGTGGCAACTAGGTGTCTCAGTGGATTTAGAGCCAGGCCTTGAGATAGGAGGTCCTAGGTTCAAATTTTGTCTCAAGACACTTCCAACTGTGTGACCCTGGGCAAGACATTTAAACCCAACTGCCTAGTCTTTATTGCTCTTCTGCTTAGATACCCACATCAATTATAAGACATCAAAAAAGGAAAAGCTAGTTTGGCTTAAACAGAGTACATAAAAGGAAGGAATATGGGAGCCAGATAGTATGGATGGATTGTGAATGCTAGATTGGATGGATGCTAGACTAGAAGTTTGTATTATATCTTATATAAATAGATAAATGAGAAACAAAGATTTCTGAGTAGAATATGGTCAGGTCTATCTTGTCTAAATATTAAATTGGAAGGTATATGGAAGAAGGTCTAGAGAGGGAAAAAAATGGAAATTTAGAAGGCTTTTGATAATTAAAGGAAGGTGGTATAGTGTTTAGAGTACCTGGCCTTGAGCCAGGAAGACTTGAGTCAGGAAGTTCACACCTGGCCTCAGACACTTACTCTAGCTTTGTGACCTTGGACAAGATATTTAACTCTGCTTGTTTCAATTTTCTCATCTGTAAAATGAGATGAAGAAAGAAATGGAAAACTACTCCAGTATCTTTGCCAAGAAAACCCCAAACGGAGTCACAAAGATATGGACAGAACTGAAACAACTGAACAATTATAATAATCCAGATGAGAGGTAAGGAAATGAACTATGGGGGTGGCTATATGACCGGAGAGAAAGGAATAAATGAGATGGACAGAGGCAGAGTCAACTGACTAGGCATCTGAATAAATATAGGAGAGAGAAGAAAATTCAGTTATCAAATTTGCTCTCATCTGCATGATTTTGTTCTTTTTGATTAATTCTTACATCTTGTGGACAGAGATGATAACTGTGTGAATTGCTGTCCTTTGTATTTTCTTTCCACGTTTTGGGGTATGGATTTAGTTGCCTTTAAAAAAACAGGAGAGGGAGTAGAAGAAATCATTTGAATGAACCTGTAAGTGGCAAACTTTGAAGACTGAAAGAATGGTGTACCCTCAAGAGAAATAGATAAATTGAATGAAAGATGACTAAACAGCAAGAAGAATGGTAATATCAATTTTAACCTGTCCTATGCAAAATAAACTACATATTTAAATAGCAAGGTTACTGTGGCCCAAATTCCTAACTGTTGTCAGAGGAACTGATTTAACTTTTTTCATTATAAAGAAGTTGACTTTCTTTAAACTAATCCAATGTTTGTTTGGAGAAGGAAGAGAAAATGGGATGGGATGGGACATGACACCTTCACTTCAACAACCATGGTAAGTAAATATTGCGTGGAAATATTTTAAACCTGTATATGGTATTCTAAACTTAGCAAATTATAAAAATGTAGTATTAGTAGATGCTTCCTTACCTTTAATATAAACTCTGCCACTTTTTGGTGATTCTACTTCTTGAATAGTACTAAGTTCATGTTGATTTAAATCTAGCCGTGATCTGATTTTTGCTACAGGTGGTTTTGAAAGTCTCTGCCTCTGCTCTCTGTTTTGCAGTTCATCTGTTAAATAAAAATACACATCTACACTTTAAACAGCAAATAATATCAATGTTATACATCTTCCAATTAATATGAGACAGGAAAATACTAAAATTGAGTCAAAGTCTGTAAGATAAAAATAACAAATCATTTTTCTTACCAGTGTGCTCATCTGGATTGATATTTTCTGAGAGCAATTCACTGGCATCAAATTTGCTCTTATCTGCATTATTTAGTTCTTCCTGATAATTACTTCTTACATCTTGTGACAGAGATGATAACTCTGTGAATTGCTCTGTACTTTGTGTTTCTTTCACATTTTGGGGTGTGGACTTATTTGCCTTTAAAAAAACAGGAGGGGCAGTAGAAGAAATCATTTGAATTAACCTGTAAGTTTTTTCCCTACTTCAGAAGGAAACAATCTACTTTCCAGTCCTTTCCTTCCCTCCCCTAAAAAAAACCTCCACAGCCATTATCAGAGAGGACTTAAGATCCCGGGGACCAGATGACTCAAAGAGGATTGTACTCCAGTTCCTTTCTCTTTTGCCAATGGGAAACCCAAAGGCTATTACTATCATAGAAGAACCAGAAGCTCCTGGGAGCAGATGATCTGTGAGGGTCCAGACCCTTTTTTGCCTCTCCCAATGGGAAACTCTAATGCCTCCATCAGAGAAAGAACACCCAGGAGTGGTCTGTGGAGACACATCCCAAGATGCCAACATTCTAACTCACAAACATTGTGATTGGAACTTTGGAATCTGTTAATTCTTTAAGTTATTCTGACTAAATTCTACCAGTTTAACATTTCTACTCCCATACCACTTAAAGGTCACTGTCACCTACCTCTTAATTTATCATTTCCCTAATCCTTACCAATTACTTTTAATTATTTTAATGATTAAAAATAACTGCCACAATTTTAAAAACTAGATCTGATAATACTACAGCCTATGTCATTTCTAGATGTTATATCAACAAATTGTGAAGTTTTGTTAAACATTTGGTCTCTCTTATTTTCCTGGACTGTTTAATCCATTCACAATTAAGGTTATGATTATACGAATTTATTTGTTTTATTTTTATTTTAATCTTCTTCAAAGCCAGCAAAGTTAATCCTATGATGAGTTTTGATTATACTGCTCTTGTCTTATCCCAAGTGCCTTAGCAACTTAAAATTTGTATCTACAGCACCTAGCACAGTGCCTGACACAGAGTAAGCATTTTATGAATGTTTGTTGACTTGCTTTTTGCCACTGTAATTTCAAAATGTAGCACTATACCACATATATAGGAGCCATTTAAAAATATTTTATTTCTTGAAAATCAGTTCAGAAATCATTACAATAAGGAGATCAGGCCCTGAATAAGGATGAGGATAATACAAGCATAATGACAACTGAGACAGAGGGGCTTCAATGGACAGAAGTGTCAAAGTTCCCTATTCAACAAACATGGGAGATTATCTTCCAGAGATAGGAACTGTCATAACAAAGGGGAAGGAATTATTCAAATAAGAAAAGGGACTCTGAGGAGCAGGGAAGAGAACAGTGAATGATGAAAAGGCAGTGAAGTTAGAGAGGTCCATTTCCTTAAAAGAGCAAGAGGAAATATTCTGTATACAGTGACATATCCCTATGATGACAAGAAGCCACAGGGTACAGGCACATCAATATATTAGCTGGCCAACAACAGTTAGTTCTAATTTCCAGCTCAATTCATAAAAAGTAGGGTAACATAGAACAGTATCAGAGTACTGGTTTGATACTTGTGATCTTGTGAGCAACCCAATAGACTCTATGTAAGTTAGAATGGATACATATAAGTGACCCTAGTATTTGATACATTAGGAAATGAAGTCAAGAAGCCAGGGATGCTTCCACATTGACAATGATGTTGGGGTCCTATTCTTATTCTTTTTCATGTCAGTCAGTGTACTTAAGACTTCCTGTTGTAGAGTTGAGAGTCTAGGAACTTAAATCCAAATGTCTCTTTTGGAGGAAATAAAGATCCAGGGTGGAATATGGTTTTGTCTTGTCTTTTTATGGGTTGTAGGAAGACAACAGTCTGAAGCCAATCTATACTTGATATCAAAGAAAAACTTCCTAATAATAATAGCTGTTTAAAAGTGGAATAATCTACTTCAAAAGATAGATCTCCCTTCTTTAGAGATCTTCAAGGAAAGACTAAATGATCCCATGTTGCATACTGTAAAAACTAAATTAAATTTAAACATTCTCTGGTCCTTAATTTCCATAGAGTTTATTAATATTTACTTGAATAGAGAAAGCAGATAGACTGAAGACTATTTCTAATCTTACCATGTGTCTCTCCACACGGCTCTTGCTCAACCTTAGTCCTCCACCACTGCTATCCAAGGGAACAGAGAGAGCCAACTTCTTTGAATCCCCTCTTTTAATTTCTCCTTTACCCCTGGACCCATAACCTTTATTTTCCAGGTCCTGTCCTTAGGTCTCTGTTCCTCATGACCTATGTGTAAGGCATTCTCACATGACATCCAGTCATGTGATATAATGCTAACAGTCCAGGGACACAGGTAAGACCTCAGGAGATTCCCTTCACATGATATATTACAATGGGGGTTCCTTTTGCATACGAGTTAAGACTAGATAGTTGCAGAGGTGACTCTGAGACTCCAAGTTCAAGTGATAACTGAAGCAATGAAGCTGCCAAAGGAAAGAGTGTAAAGAAAAGAGCCAAGAAAGAACTCTGGAGAATACCCACACATCACTCAATGAAGGAACTGTCAAGAGAGATGGGGAATCATAAAAGAATAGTGTCAAGAAGGTGGTCATCAGTGTCAGAAGTTTCATAGATTGAGGAAAAGGAAAAGTGAAAAAAAAATTCTGACAAAACTACTTCTATTAGAAAGGTGAGGGGGAAAAGACAGATTACATGACTTGAGAACAAGTTGAGGCAGTGAGTGAAGCCTGATTTTTTTACAAGTTAAATAGTGAAGTAGAAGGAAAAAAAGAAAACATCTTGAGAGAGAAACCTTTTTTTGGCTAGAGAAGACCTCAATGTGTTTGTTTTATAAAAAGGAAGAGTCAGTAAAGAGGGTAAATCTAAATATAAGAGAGCAATGGGATAGACAAGAACTATAAAGCACTATGAGATGCAAAATGAATAATTTTGAACGTACTAAATTTAACAGGTTTTGTAAAAATAAAACTAATATAGCCAGGATATGAAGGAAAGCAATACAATGGGGGGAAATTTTTGCAGACAGTTTCTCAAATAGTAGTCTTATACCTAAAATATATAGAGAACTTTGTCAAATTTATAATATGAGCCATTTTCCAACTGATAAATTGGTCAAAAGATATGTACAAAAAGTATTTGAAAAATACTCTAAAATCATTAAATTCAAATCAAAACAACTGAGATATCATCTAATACCTATGAGATTGTTTAAAATGATAAAAGGACCAAATGACAAATGTTGGACAAAATGTGGAAAAATGAGGACACTAATACACTATTGGTGGAACTGTGAACTGATCTAACCATTTGGGAGAGTGATCTGGAATTATGCCCAAAGAGTTATAAAATTAAGTATAGGGGGCAGCTGGGTGACTCAGTGGATTGAGTCAGGTCCAGAGACAGGAGGTCCTAAGTTCAAATCTGGTCTCAGACACTTCCTAGGTATGTGACCCTGGGCAAATCCCTTAACCCCTATTGCCTAGCCTTTACAACTCTTCTGCCTTGGAACCAATATACAGTATTGATTCTAAGATGGAAGGTAAGGGTTATTTAAAAAACAAAACAAAAACTGAGTATATCTTTTGACTCAGAAATACCACCATTAGATTTATTTCCCAAAGTGATCAAGGGAAAAGGAAAAGAAACAATCTAAAATATTTATAGCAGTTCTTTTTGTGTGGCAAAGAACTAGAAACTGAGGGGATGCCCATCAATTAGGGAATGGCTAGATAAACTGTGAGAGACTGATGGAATACTACTGTGTCATAAGAAATGATAAGCAAGCTAATTTTTTAAAAACCTGGAAAAACCTACATGAAATTATGAAGAGTAAAATGAGAAGAATCAAGAGAATAATCTAGACAGCAAAAAAAAAAAATGTTTGAGGCATGACTTGTGAATGAGGACTCCCAGAGAAAGAACTATAAATAGAAATTAGTAAGACAGAGTTTTATATCTATCTATCAATCTTTTTGTTAAATGATGTTGTCTTTAATGGGAGAGAAGAGAAAGATGGAGGGAGTTACCTGGGAATTTTAATATAACAAATAAATATAAAAAATAAAGGAGGAGGGGGCAGCTGGGTAGCTCAGTGGATTGAGAGCCAGGAGGTTGTAGGTTCAAATCTAGCCTCAGACACTTCCCAGTTGTGTGACCCTGGGCAAGTCACTTGACCCCCATTGCCTACCCTTACTACTCTCTTCTGCTTTGGAGCCAATACACAGTAATGACTCCAAGACAGAAGGTAAGGGTTTAAAAAAAAAATAAAGGAAGAAACAAAGATTGCCAAAAAAAAAAAAAAGTATCGTTGTTCTTCATATACAAACAAGAAGCCTAGAGTACATTCAAGGTTATATTATTTGGTCAAGATTATTAATTCAGAAGGAACTTGCTCAAGAGCCAGGATTTAAATCTTTTAACTATGTTCACAATGTCAAATTGACATCTACTAAAATAAATTAGATTTCAAATAATTTAACTTAAAAATAAAATATATATTAATACCTGATTCTCATGAAGAGAATTCTTTATTGAGTCTTCATACTTCTTACCTGTTCTTGCAGCCTATTCTTTCTTCGAAAAAGCCATTCTTCATGGGCTTTTTGTTTCCTCTCCAAAATTTCCTTTTGTATACTGAATGGTTTCTGAAACTCCTTTGAATTCTCTTGAGCAGCTGAAAAATGCTTCGAAGAAGCCGAAAGTTTATCTTGAAATGTGTGGATTGAAGACTGGTGTGAGGGAAGTATGTTCTGATTAGTTAAAAAAGGTTCTTGTATTCCTCCAGTATCAGATTTAGACTCAGTTTCAGGTGAAGGCAATGAACTACTAATTGAGTACGGAGAAAACTGTGGTATTAAAGGAGAGAAATCAGTCTGACTAGAAGATGTACTTTCCTCCAATGCACCATGTTTGTAATTAAGGTACCTTAATAGGGATCTCTGGTCAAAGTGAAAGGTTTCCTTCTGTCTATTCAACTGTTCCTGTATTGCTTTCAAATTATCTTGCGGACATTGGCTGTCATCTAAACCAGAAACTCTATCTTGAAATACCAGGATTGTGGAATACCCTGAAGGAAGTGTGCTATCACTCTTGGCTATAAAAGAGTTTTGGATTTCTTCAGATTTAGAAGATGGTGGAGTAGATGAATGCTGAGGTAAGGATGGCACAGAAATTTCATTGGTCTGACCAGAAAATAATCTTTCATTCAATATTGTCTGTTGCTGGGCACTTTCACTAAACTGAAGAGCTTTCTTCTTTCCAGCCAACTGTTCTTGGTGAAGGTTCAAATCACCCTCTTGAGAAAGAATGTGCTCTGAAGAATCCAAAAGCTTTTCCTGACACTTTTGCATTATGTTAGGGATTGAAGGACATGAACTGGCTATCTGGATGCCTCCAGACTCAGTAGAAGGTAGTGAAGTAAATGAATGCTGTTGTAGGAAAGAAGAGTCAGTCTGATCAGGAAATAATTTTTCTTGTAAAGCTCTCTTAGGTTGTACCAATGTCTCTTCCTGGTCCCTTTGCCTATCTTCAATTACCTTCCAATTATCTTGCTGAGCTAGCATGGATTTTGAAGAAGTCCAATATCTATCCTGAGTTGTGGAATGTCTTGAAGGAGATGTAGTCTCACTCCCTGTTATAAGGGATTCAGATGCAGCAGAAACTGATGAACTAAGTGAATGCTGAGGAAGCAGTGGCACTAAAGGAGTACTAATGGACACATTAGAACTAGAAGGTACTTTTTCCTTTCCTGAAGCTGATCTATGTAAACCCAGGCTTGCCTGGGCTTTTAGGCACAAGTACAGAGCTTTCTTTTGTTTATTCAACTGTTCTTGGACTGTGTTCAGATTATATTGCTGATGCAGGGTATCCTCAGAAGAAAATAAAAGCTTATCTGGAAATATTTGCGATAGGGAATGGCTTGAGGGAACTATGCTCTCATTCTTGATTGCAAAGGGTTCTTGGATTCTTCCAGATTCAGCTTCAGCAGAAGGTGATGAAGTGAGTGAGTGATGAGGGGATAATGCTACTAAAGAAGAGGACCCAGTTTGATCAGAAAGGATTCTTTCTTCCAGTTCAGGCTGCTGTCTATATATAAGCAATTCTTCTGGGATTTTCTCACTAATATGAAGAGTTTCCTTTTGTACATCTAACTGCTTTTGCATTGTCTTCAAACGATCCTTTTGAGCCAGGCTATGATCTGAAGAAACGAAATGGCTATCCTCTGAACTTATGAAATGACTTGAGGGTTGTAGGCTTTGATTCTTAGCTGAAAAAAGATCTTGGATACTTCCAAATTTAGACTCAGGTTCAGCAGAAAGTACTGAAGGTTGAATTAATAGAGACCCTGAATAAGAAAGAGTACCCTGTTCAGAGAATAGCTGTTTACTGCTCTCTAATGAAAACAAGTGGGAGTCACCCATTATTGCAGGATAATTTGGTAGTGAATGTAGACTTGGCAATTCTGGTACTCTTGGATGGTAAGAGAGAGATTGGAATGTTATTGGTTTTCTATCAAGTGGTTCACTCTTCAGCTTAACAAAATCAGATGAAAAGGACTTGGTTGATATGGATGGGTATTTTTGTTTTAACATATTCTGAAACTCATGCAAACGTTTTCTGGCTGCATCAATGGATTGTCTGTGAAACCTGCAAAGAAATAAAATTTCTTTTGATGAGAAAAATGACCAGTATTCTAATGGACTAACCTTAACTTAAATTTTCTGGAAAATAAGAAATCTGCTATCAGTTACTATAGCTAGAAGAAAGGACAATCATAATCCTTTGGGAAATTTCCATGAAAGAGTGATAAACAAATCCAAATATCTAAACAAAAAAATTTAGATTGTGAATTGATTAATAATACCTCTTTTGCTGTATAAGTTGTTGTTGGTAGTTGTGAATCATTTGTTTATTCCAATCCTCTCTGGAAATTTTTAAGCCTAATGTTGGAGCATCAACAATCTAATAAAAGGAAATATTTAAGAGACAAATTTAAAATAGTTATATCTTCTCTAAATGTAGGTACTCTGTAAATTTACTTTTTAAAAAAAGCATTCTCCTAATTAGAAATAACATTAATAAATATAATATCTACTCCTAACCTAATATTGCTTTATAAGTAATCCATGTAACCTAACCAGTATTCATTAAAGCAAGGCATTTCATCAGGTGTTTCATTAGTGCTATAACCCAGAATTATACAAATGTCTCATATCACTAATTCTGATTATTGCATGTCTACAAGTTAGAGAAATAATCGGATTCTGTCAATTAAAAAATTCAAGTCATAACATTAGTGCAAATGTCTTTTCTTTTTTAAACCCTTACCTTCTGTCTTAGAATGTATAGTAAGTATTCATTCTAAAGGCAGAAGAGCGATAAAGGCTAGGCAAAGGGGGTTAAGTGATTTGCCTAGGGTCACACAGGAAATATCCGAGGGCAGATTTTAACCCAGGTCCTCCCAACTGTAGGTTTGGTTCTCTATCCATTGTGTTACTCAGCTGCCCTACAAATGTGTTCTAAAAATTTACAAAGTATTCATTGCTTTAAAAATCTTTTTCAAATATACTTGGCAATCTGAAAGAATTTTTTTTTTTTACTAAATGCTGAGATGCTACATAAGTTTCTTTCTTCCACTGGTCCATAAAAGGGTAAGATTTCATATATCTTGAATAAAACTGTTGAGTTCTTTCTTTCATTTTTTTTCTCTCATATTCTAGCTGAGTCTTTCTAGCCTTTAGGCAATCATTCTCCAATCTTATTTTCTGTTGTTCAATCTGTCTAATTAATTCCAGCTGCTTCTGCTTTTGTTGTTCAAGTTTCATCATCTAGGAAACAAGAAGAATCAAGTTATTAGTCATAAGCTTATACCTCAAGACAGAAAGTAATGCTCACAATATCATTAAAAGATTATAAAGAGGAGCCTATTTATAAACAGTAACTAAGCACTGATGTGGCTGGCTGCTGCCACTGACAAACAAAGCTCAGAAAGAAAAATGAACAAAAAGTGCCACATATATATACCAGGACCATTATTACTGAAATAAAGGCTCATGGTGGTCCATTCAATACTATATGACTACAAGCATAAGGTCTCTAGCTAAAGTACTCTAGATGAGCAGTAACTGATACTAGGAACTCAGCCAAATCAACATTTGCCATGGACAACTGCTGGGCAAAAATGGACATCCATTACAACTTCTTTGGCACCATACTCAGTTCATCTATGAATTAGGCAGAATCAATACCAGGACATCCCCTGCTGCTTTCTATGGTTCCTCAAGGGGAAGAAGGAACTCAAATCTTTTTCCCCCAAAGAGAGCCATTGTTATCTAAAGACTAAGCAATGAAGAAAACATTGTAGGGATAAAGTAAGCTAGATAGAAAAATCAAGTAAATCTCTATCTCTCTAGCTATAATAATTTTAATTTTAGACACATTTTTAAGAATACTTCAATTATATCTAATTGTATCTGTACATATATAACGTATATATATTTATAAAGGCCAGCTAAATAGATTACTGGATAGAGTGAGAGTCTTGGAGTCAGAAGACCTGAGTTCAAATCCAACCTCAGACACTTACTTTACTAGTTTTGTGAACCTAGGCCAATCGCTCAACTTCTATTTGTGTAAATCCACTGTAGAAGGAAATGGCAAACCACTCCAGTATCTTTGCCAAGAAAACCCCTACAGGGTCATGAAAAGTCAGACACAACTAAACAAGAAATATATTTATACATGTACATACTGCCCTTTCACAATTAATGTATATCAATCTGAGACAAAAAAAACCCTTTATTAATATAGGCGAAAGATATATTCACTAGCTTGAAATGACTGGAATCCTTGAAATAGTCTAAATATTTATTAAGATTTTTTAAAAAAAATCTAAAGTTAGTTCTCTATTTGGTCTGAAACATTTTAACTAATAATAAATACATATTTTAAATGTTTTCTAAGATTAAAAAAGACAAAATTAATTCTCAATTTGGTTTGAAATATCTTGACTAATTTTCTCTTTAAAGTCATACATTAAAAAACCCCACCATATATCATCTTATCCTCAGCAAAAGAAAATACTGAAGCTAAATGAAATAATTTCTAAATCTGAGCATCATGGGGACTTTTTACTACAAAGTTCTCCAAATTCATGCTTTCTAGAAGGTTAGTTTGTATAAATATTATTTTTTTAATTAAAAAAATAGAAAAAAAACCTTACATAAACTGTATAAAACAAAATTTACCTATTTCTCTCAGGCTTAATGCAAAAACAAAATGGCTATCAAAGGTAAATAATAATAGGGGACTGAAATTTTAAGTAAGATTAATTTTCCCACCTTTTGTAATTCAGTTATTTTCTAAAGTTAAAGTTAACTGAGATTGGGATATAGCATACTATATATTATAATAGCAAATCATTCACTCATTTAACAAGTGTTGATTCAGCACCTACTATCTATGAATTTAAGATAAATGGCCTGTGTCCTTAAGGAATTTTACGCTTAGTGGAAAACGTACAAATAGTAATAATATAAAGTAATTGAGAGGAATGTTATGTGAGTTATACAAACTAAAGTGTGAATGAAGTTCAAAGGAAGGGGAGATCATTTGGGGTAGGGGAGGGAAGTGGTGTGTGATTAGGGTATCACCTAGAAGGAATCTTTTAAAAAAGACCAAAAATGAAGGCAAATTTATGGATAAATAATATTAGACCCAAAGATGAAAAAAATTAAAAGCTCAGAAAAATACCTGTTTTTGCCTCTTCATTACCGTTCTAATTCGAGTTGCCTCTTCATGAGGATGAAGCGAAACTGACCCTTCATCTAGCGGGGAAATTTCATTTTCAGATGATTCTAAGCATTCCCAAGACAAGAAGTGGATTTGAGTTTTAAAATTCTTATACTAGCAATAATACTCATCCACCAAATCTGTCATTTAGCATAGGGTCTGACAAATTCTAGACACTTAATGAATGCATGCTCCCTTTCCCTTCCTTTTCCCCATTATTCACCAATGACTTATTTCATAGGTCAATATGTATGTGTTAATTAAAAAGTGTTAAGATCAATCTAAAGTTTAAAGAGAGGATTCGGATAAAAAAAAATACATATATATATACCTTTTTCCTTTCCAGATTCTGTAAAATTTACAAATGGGTCTTCTTTTGAAATTGTTCCCGACTCAGTTGTGAATGTTTCACCTTGAATGCCAGTAGGTTGTTTTGTTTCGTCTTCAATGCCAGTAAACTGTTTTGTTTCACCTTCAATAGCAAATAATATTGGCTATAATAACTAATCCAATATTATCTGAGGAATAATTTGATCAAACACTATTTTAGTAGGCTCCTGCCCATCTTAAATCAATAATTTTATCCTTATGATTAGTTCTAATCAGTATTATCTAGTTTGACGTGATTCTATACGGATAGCGATTAGTTACTTATTATTGATGGGCAATAATCAAAAGCAATTATAGGTTGTAGTTAAATAGGTTCCTCTCATGTTAAACTTTAACTTGTCAGCAGAGTTTGAAGGGGGCTTCCCCCTAGATATCACAAACTTCAGAGAAAAGTCCCAAGCTATATTAAGAGCCCCTCTACCCTATATAACTTCCTCCTCATGACCTATGTCAAGCAAGCCTGGAAAAGAGGTTTGATCTAATACCAAATCGCAACAGTTTAGAGTGTCCAGAGCCTGTTGCTAAGAGTAGGGGTCTTGAGAATGAGATGGGTTGGTTGTCATGAGGATAGGTTATAAATGGGCTGGTTGCTATAAGTCCTCCCTATTGTTTGGTAGCAACATGACCAAGTAGGGTACCAAAATTTAGAATCCAACAATGAGTTAACATGGCTTAGACCAGTAATTCCCAAAGTGGACACCACCGCCCCTTGGTGGGTGCTGCAGCAATCCAGGGGGAACGGTGATGGCCACAAGTGCATTTATCTTTCCTATTAATTGCTATTAAATTTTTTTTAAAAATTAATTTCCAGGGGGCTAAGTAATATTTTTTCTCGAAAGGGGGCAGTAGGCCAAAAAAGTTTGGGAACCACTGGCTTAGACTGATCACACATAAGGGCAAGGCTGGGCAATGAAAGCTATATTCTGGAGGTGTGTGTGTGTGGGTATCCTCAGACTGTGAGGAAAGTGTGAGATCCAATTTGTTGGATGGAAGCAGGTCCCTTTAATAAATAGTTATTGGCTTTGCCTCAGTTGGACAAATTTTATATTTATGAAAAAGTTTGTAAAAAGGATGGAATACTCACTGTTTTGGGTTCTGTCTTCTATAGCAACATAGCAAGAAAGACATGATGTGGTACAAAGAACATCAGCTATCAGGCAGAAAATCCACCTCTGCAACTTAATAACTGGTGTAGCCACAGAGCCTCAGTTTGTTCATACATTAAGATGGAGAATCTTAATACATGTTCAATTTATCTTATAGAGGTGTTATAAGGGTCAAATGAAGTGATTTATGCAAAAACATTTTAAAGTGTAAAGAACTATGTAAATGAGTAACATAATTATTATAGAATAGCAATTTCCTTTTCTATTTAACTTAGCCCCTCCTCCAAATCTATTCCCATTTATAGTCCACCACACTAGTATATGTCTCTCTGAATAGTGGTCTCTATGTGTTAACAGGGACTGAGAATCCTTGAAGGAGAGTAGTTTTATATGAATGATGATCTGTATTACATAGATTCACAATGTAGAGCAGGGAACCAATTAACTATGACAAAAACACCAACAAATAATAAAGTTAAAAATCAACAAATAATGTTAAAAATGAATGGGAATGGGGGGGAGTCGAGTAATTTCTCTAGCAGAAATGGAGGAGAGACAAATACCAAATAATTCTTGAACACTAGAAGCATCATTTCAAAAAGAATCCAAGTATTTATGCCCTAATCTTCAATACAGGATTTAACTGGGGGATGGGGAGGGGGAGGGTGCAGGCAACAGAAAAACATCAAAAATGAAGTAAAAAAATGATTATGGGAAGTAGTTCAGTGGATTGAGAGCAAGGCCTAGAGAAGGGAGGTCCTGGTTCACATCTGGCCTCAGATATTTCCTAGTTGTGTGACCCTTGGCAAGTAACTTAACCCCTATTGCCTAGCCCTTATCGCTCTTCTGCCTTGAACCAATACCTGGTACTGATTCTAAGACAGAAGGTAAGGATTTTTAAAAAGTGTGAATATGTCTCAGAAAGTCATTATCTACTGAAATGAACAAAAAGGAGTTAATAGGTTCATATTCCAGTGCTAAATCTATAATTCTGTATGATTTTGAGAGCAATTTTCCGAGTCCCAGATTTTTCATTTATAACTTGGAATATACCTTCTTATTAGTTAGTGTGGATTCTGAAATATGATGAAAATATATAGGAAAGAACCTAAAAAAAAGTTCAAGATACTAGGTGAGATACTAAAGAATATTACCTTGTTCCTGTTTATGTTCTGATTTATGCAATGGCTTTTCTTCACTGGCAATTGTTCCTGTCTCAACTGATAATGTCTCACTTTCCCCATCAGCAAAAATTTTAGTCACTTCACTTTCATCTTCAGGAATGTATTTATTTGCCCACTGGGATCTCTGGCTTTGGATTTTGTCTAGTAATTTTTTAAATACGAATGTTGAAGGTACGTGGTAGGTCCCTTGCACCACTGTAAAAAAAGAAAAAACCTTTTAACACAAAGTTAAAACTACATTGCATTTATGATCATTTACCAGCTACTGCTGCTACAAAATACTAGCAGAAAAAAATATATTAACCCTATACCAAGATAAATTCAAAATGGGTAAATGACCTAAATATAGGGAAATGAAATCATGATTAAATTAGGTGAACATAGAATAGTATATCTGTCAAATCTGTGGGAAAGGAAGGAATTTAAGACCAAGCAAAATTAGAAGGAAAGCAACAAACTGGGGAAAAAACTTTCTCAAACATATAAGGAACTAAGTCAAATTTACAAAAAATCAAGCCATTTCCCAATCAACAAATGATCATGGGATATGATGAAAAAGTGTTCTAAATCTCTCCTGATTACAGACATGCAAATTAAAACAACTCTGAGGTACCACCTCACACCTAGCAGACTGGCCAATATGGCAGCAAAGTTAAGTGATAAATGTTGGGAGGGGATGTGGGAAAACTGGGACACTAATACATTGCTGGTGGAGTTGTGAATTGGTCCAATCATTCTGAAGGACAATTTGGAACTATGAGCAAAGGGCTTTAAAAGAATGCCTGCCCTGTGATCTAGCCATACCACTGCTGGGCTGGTACCACAAAGAGATAAGAAGGAAAAATATTTGTACAAAAATATTTATAGCCACACACTTTGTGATGGCAAAAAATTGAAAAATGAGGGGGTGTCCATTGATTGGGTAATGGCTGAACAAATCGTGGTATATGTCAGTGACAGAATATTATTATATTGTAAGGAATGATGAACTGGAAAGACCTCCAGGAACTGATGCAGAGCGAAAGAAATAAAACCACGAGAACTTTGTACACAGAGTGATATATTATGGCACAATTGAATTTAATAAGACTTTTCTACTAACAGCAATGCATGACCCAGGACAATCCAGAGGAACTTATGAGAAAGAACTATGGGAACAGAAACACAGAAGAAAAACATATGATCGATCACGTGGTTCAATAGGGATATGATTGGGGTTTTTGATGTTAAAAGATCACTTTCCTGCAAAAATGAATAACATGGAAATAGGTTTTAGACAATGATACATGTAAAACCCAGTGGAATTGCTTGTCATCTCTGGGAGGAGGGAAGGAAGAGGGGCAGGAAAAATTATGAACCATGTAACCCATGGAAAAATATTCTAAATAAATAAATTATAATATATATAATACATATATATTACTGCTGTTGTTATAATCAATTGGAAAAATGTTTTTGTTCTTATCAAATTCCTTTTTTTTTTACTACTAGTTTACATTGCAAAGTAACATATTAAAGGTGACTTTTGACCAGTGATCGTGAATTGTTCAACTTCAATGTACCAGATTACTTTGGCTAGGATCAATGTGAAAATTTAATCTCTGAACACTATCCATTCAAACAGTTCTACAAAATATATCTATAGCACATATAATTAGGAAGCTAGGTAGCTCAAACATTATAATCAGGAAGATATAAGTTCAAATTCAGCCTGACCCTTCCCTGTGTGATCCTGGGCAAGTCATGTAACTTCTGTCTACCTTGGTTTCCCTTAACTGTAAAATGGGGGTAATAATAGCAACCACCTCCAAAAGCAGTTGTGAGGATGAGGTATCTGTAAAGCACTTTGCACACTTTGAGATATTATACAAGTGCTAGGTTTTGTTATCATTATTATTATATTCTACAACATCTAGTAGTGGTTCCTGGAGGATTACAAGATATATTTCATTCCATTTTTCCTTAAGTTAAAAGAGAATTCAATCATGCTTGAAAAATTTATTGAAATCTAAATTAATCCTTTCACCTGAAACCTATATAACTTGAGAATTTTTTGGATAAATTAGACAAGCAACTATAGACACTGTGCTGGCTGAACGAGATAAAAATAAAAGTCCTTTTTATCAAGAACTTGGATAGTTTTACAGACAACATGTATGTATGTATGTATATCTCTATAGTTCTCTTTGTGGCATACGCAGACACTGATATATATATATATATATATATATATGTATATATATATATATACACACACACACACACACATACATACACACACACACACACATACACACATATACTGAAAAGTATATACAGGAAAAAAAGCCAACAACAGAGCAGTAATAGTTGTATAGGCTCCCGAGCAGAGCAATCAGGAAGCTTTCATGAAGAAGGCAGTAGTTGAGCACAGAGGGCAGAAAGTACAAAGGAATAGAAATGGGATGTGGAAAACACTGTGTGTGAAAAAGAGCAAGGCTAGTTTGGCAAAAACACAGAGAAAGGGAAGGAGAGTAATGCATAATGAGACTAGTTGTGAAGGATTTTAAAAGCCAAGCAGAAGGGATTATACATTGTCTTACAGTAGGAGTAGGTGAGTGGTATGATCAAATCTGAATTTTAGAAAAATCACTTTGGCAACTGTGAGGATTATGGACTTAAGTGGGCAGAGACCTAAAGCAGGGAATATCTGATTAGCACGGCTTTCTAAAAGTCCAGATGAGAAGTGATGAGGGCCAGGATAGTGGAGGGTAAAGAGCATGGATTTGAGAGCTATTATTGAAGCAAAAACAGCAAGAGTAAGCAAATGATTAGCTAAGATATGCCTTAAATATGGGAATGTCTTACTTAATCAATGGACAGGTTTAAAAACTAAATGCCAAAAATTATGATCTGTCCATCTTAATGCATTTTTAAAAAATGATATTATGCATATATAAAATGAACCCAGTTTCAGAGATTCTTACTCTCTGTTTCTGTGAGAAGTGGAGTTTTTTCTTCCATTCTCTCTTGGTTCTGAATCTCAGACATGTAGTCGTCTTGTTCCATTGAAAGATCCAGTTCTCCATCCTGGATGTGTTCAGTGGCAACTGGCAAAGGCTCTGGCTCTAGTTTCAAAATTAGGTCTCCTTTCACCTCTTTAAAAAAAAAAAAAAAGAAATGTTGTCAGAAGTTTCTATTCCAATATTATGAAAACCCACAAGATTAAAGGCCTACAAAGAACAACTTAACCTTCCCCTCCCAGCATCTTATGAGCTGATAGTGTATTTTAAAAAAATGATAAAACCCCTTTGATGCAAGAAATCCACCTTATTAATGTTAGGCTATGCCATTTCTTGGCTTTTAGCATGTTTATTAATACATTAAAAAATGTTTACTCTTATCCTCGTTGTACATATCTTCAAAGGCAAACTCCAGTTCCCTCTGCCAGTCCTCTTTAATTGCCATGCGTTTATATGGCAACTCAACCACCTGTGGTGGCATCTGGGCCACATTCTGCCTTCTACGAACCAAGTCTTCTTGTTGCAGCTGTTCTAGTTCTTTCATTATTTTCTCTTGGCACTACAAATAAAAAGCAAATTAATAGGATTAATTTACTTAAAATAGTAACAGTAAGACCTTGCACTTTGTTAGTCTTTAGGGTTAACTACTTATACCTTGGTCTCACTGTAGTATAACCTTTGTCTATAATACTTCTGGTTTTTTATAATTGATTTATTACTTTTATTATTATTATTTATTTTATTTAATTATTATTAATATTACTACTTTTGGTATTGTAAAAAGGAATTCTTTATTCCTTTTTTAATTTAATGGGGGACCTGGAGGTCTTCTTACCACATAGAGATGTGTAGGGATTAACCAGCCCACAGTGACAGGAAGGAGAAACCACAGAGTCAGGACGTAGAAACCATAGAGACAGGAAAGAGGAACCACAGAGACGGGAAGTGAGGTAGGAAATAGGTTTAAAAGGAGCAGCATCAGTTGGTCAGTCTGTCATTTGCTGACAGTTAGGGTTGGCAGTTGCAAGAAGTTGGCTGCTAGGAGTGAGTTGGTCATTGGGGGTTGGTTGCTAGTGGTGTGGGTTGGTGATTAGTTAGTTGTTATTAGCGGTATAGGCAGTTTTAGGTAGTAATTATAGGTAGTTATATGGTAACTAGTATAGATATTAGGAAATTTTCTTTCTCTACCCCTTTCCTATATTTCTCTCCTTTACTGTTATTCATTTTACTAAATTCTTTTACTATCTCTATTTTAATTAAACTAAGTTGTTAATTGTTACAAGCTGCTAGAAGTTTTCTTTTCTCTGGCTTAAAGGATATTAATTTAAAACTCTACTATATTCTCATTAATACTTAAGTTATTAAAAGCTGCTCTCTTAGATGGCTAAATTTTCCAAATACCAAACACTTACATTTTAACTATCTAAAATTTAAAGAAAATTTTATATGGAAATCTTTGCAAATTTTATTACTCCTCTGCTTTCTTTTATCACTTCAGTGGAATAAAGAGCTCCTGATGAGGAACTTCTTTTACCAGTATCAATCAATACCATCTCTGCAACTTAGAGCTACCTGGGACACTGAGAAATGAAGTAGCATATGTTAAATGGCAAACATTTATTAAGCATTTATTATTTTCCACTTCTTAAATGGAGCATGTTAAACACAATGCAACCTTTAAACTTTCCCTAATGACATATTCATAATGTGGAAAATCAAATGCTTTTATTCTACTGATGACTTCAGGGTCTTAAGAGCTGTTTGCCCCCATATGAATGGGGTCCCAAATGCTATCCTATTTGAGTATTATTTGTTTAGTAAGGGTAAAAGGAAATATATGAGAAAACACTTTGTAAACTATTAAAGAAGTATATAAATGTAATTACTTTCTATAACGCTCATGTTCCTCTCTATTACAATAAGTGGTTACTTTTTAGTGTTAGTGTGGCTGTCTAGAACATCTTCAATTTTTCTATTTTAATTTACTATGTCTTCATTTACTGTGGCCCAGGAAACAAGATAATGAAGCTAATTACAATATTGTGATAAATATTTTTTTCTGAATGATGGCAAAAAATTTAGTGTCTGAACTATATATAGTTTGTTTTGGGGTTTTTTTGGACTACAAATATAGAGTATTTTTGCTTACTTCCTGATTCTTGATTAGGCTTTAGGCAATAAAGTCATAAATTAGCCAAGTCCCAAATATGCAAGGTATTATTGTTGTTGTTTTGCCATTGAACCATCAAAACAGTAATATTCTTGAATATATTTGCCAGGGTTTGCCTAAACACAAAGGATGAAAATATTCTTCTACTACTTCTACTACCATAGACTAGTGTGGGAAGAAATGACATTGGGGCAAAACCACAGATTTTAAAGAATTCAGCTCCAGGTTAACTGTCTAATCTTTCCCTTTTCATCATTTAATTTTTTTTTCAGAGCTACTAGGACCCCAGTGACTATCTAGTATAATCTGATTTCAAAAAAGAACCCCCACTACCTATCAACCAAACAGGCATCTAGCCTCTCCCTACAGACCTCCAATGAGGGAGAATCCACCATCTCCACATTTAGATAGTTCTAAATATTAGGAAGTTCTCTCTGACATGAACACTAAATTTGCATCTTTGCAACTTTTATGAACTTCCCAGAGAGGAAAGAATAGAGGAGAACTTAGACTGTCTTTCCCATGGAAATAATATTATATATAGTAGTTAGTTCACAAAAATGGAACTAACCCACAACATATGAAATAGTCTACTAACTGTAGAAATTACCACCATTAATAACAACATTCCATGAAAAAATATACAAAGTTCCAACTTGTCATGCCAGAAATAAATTTTGTCCTAATCATAGCCCTGAGGGGCAGGTAGGTGGCATAGTGGATAGAGTGCCATGCCTGGAGTCAAAAAGACTCATCTCCCTGAGTTCAAATACAGCCATCCTGAGCAATGATGTTTGTTGATTAACACTGTCTCAGTTTTCCTCATTTATAAAATGAGTTGGAGAAAAAAACAGCAAACTATTCCAGTACCTTTGCTAAGAAAGCCCAAACGGGGCCAAGAAGAATCAAATATGACTGAAAATCACTAAACAACAGCAATAGTCCTGATATCATTGACTTTTCTTATTCTAAGCCACTGGAGATGGAATCAAGCGAAATAGGTTCTGAATAAGATAATTTGAGTTTCTGAGATGAAAAGTAGCTGGTACAGAGGCTGAGCAATAAAGGGAGGGACAGAAACTTATGGGATAGTAAGGAACACTAGGTTGGGAAGGGAAAGAATTCCCAGAGGAAGGCAAAATTCCCATAATGCACTGGAAATTCATATATAAGGGACATATAAAAATTAGGAGGTACAAGAATAATAAAATGTTTTTCTAAAACATTTTTTATGTGTTTTTTTTTTAAACTCTTACCCTCTGCAGAAGGTAAGCACTAGGCAATAGGGGTTAAGCAATTTGCCTTGTCACACAGCTAGGAAGTGTCTAAGGCCAGATTTGAACCTAGGCTGTCCCGTCTCTAGGCCTGGCTCTCAATCCACTGAGCTTCCCAGCTACCCCCTTTTTATGGGTTTTTTTAAAAAAAGATTATTTTACAAGTAGTCTTTCTTATTTTTTGTATCATGCCTTAAAAAGAGATCAGATGATTCGACTTTTTTTAATTAGCTAAAAACTAATCTTCTCTAGTAAAATGATATTTATTTCAAGGCAAATAACTGAAGTTCATTCAATTACTTGTTCATGAATGTTTTTAAAATTTATGATTTATTAATTTGATGTGGTATATAATTCTTAAATTATTGAATGTATAAAGGAGGCAGAGAAAAATCCTATTTTAAATGGTATTTCATTAACTCATAAAAAGATTTAGAAGAGATGTGGAAGTTAATCACATTCAGAGATAACTACTAAGCTCCAGAAATAACATAAATCACCTAGTTATAGTTCACTACCAGGCTATAGTATAACAAAACTAAATATTTAAAAGAGAAGGTAAGAATCAAGAAGAATAAAAAGTAAAGGGGTGCCGGAAGCCATCGAGGCTATGATGTTTAGCAAGGCTACTCACAAGCTCTGACAATCCAGCACAGCAGTTTGTCAGGAGGATGGAAATTCCACACTCAGTTTCCCCTATGTGATTCTTTTTACAGTGACATTCACTTGCATTGAAATTATTACAATTAATATCCTTATTCGGCTCCAAGGAGACACAGAAAAACAATACAGGTTCATGGCAAGGACAATCACACTCACAGACTACTCAATATCCCAAAATAAACCCCTGTACAACCCCCTAGAATATAGAAATTCCTCCTAGAATCAGCCCAGCAAAAAACCAGCAGTTAGTGAGTTAATCAAGTTTCTAAAGTTCCCAGCAAGAAAATACCTGGCCTGAGTTTGTTCCCAAACTCCTACAGACCAAAGAAACAGTGAAACACAAGGAAAATAAGGGAATGACAAATTAGCACAGAATCAGCCTACCAGAACTGCATTCTTATTAACCCTATAGCAGAAAGAATAGTATGGGAACAAAATTTGGACCAGACTGATATTATTGTATCTTATTGGATGTTATTAATTACCATAACTATCTCCTTGATTTATGATGGGAATGAATAGTATAATGTAACAATATACATGATATAATTAGTTAAAATATAATTAACTATTATGCTTAGCTAGGAACTGATGTTCTAGTACCTTATGGATGGCTGAAAAGAATAAGTTCCAACCAAGTCAGGCCATAATGAATAATTCTTGACAAGCTTGCCCCTTTGTTTAACCACAGTAAGATAATTAGTAAATGCCAATCTTGTGATGTTTCAAAAGTTAATATTTGATTTTGAATGTATGGGAAAATCAAAACCTGTATGAGATCATAAAGAAAAAAAGGGTATAAAAATAAAAATCAGGTTTGTGGGTTCAAGTCTGACCTCAGATACTTCCTAGCTGTATGACCCTGGGCAAGTCACTTAACCCCAATTGTTTAGTCTTTACTGCTCTTATGTCTTGGAACCAATACACAGTATTGATTCTAAGACAAAAGGCAAGGTTTAAAAAAAGAATAAAAAGTGAATTTCCAAAAACTAGGCATTCCATATTTCCATCAAAAGGGAGTGGGAACCCCTCCTCAATGGAGGCCTTCAAGAAAAGGATAGATAATCCTACCTATTAGAAAGGGAATTCTTTTTAGCTATGAGTTAAGAATAAGATGGTCACTGCCTTCCAACTCTGCCACTGTGTGATGTACATAGAGCTTTAATAAAAATTTAAATATACCAAAAATAATACAATTTTAAAGAAATCACCTAAAACACTCAAATAAATTATTAAAAACGAAAATCCATAAAACAAACTCAGACTACCAACAATATTCATTATTTCTAAGCCTGTAATGTTTAATGACCAGCACTCACATAATAACATATTAGCAAGGAAATTATTCTAAATCCTCTAAAATCCTAAAACTAATTTTTGTACTTCTGGCATTATTTATAAAAGTATTGTCAGATACTGTCAGATAAATCAGAGAAGAAAACAACAGTAGTACAAAGAATTAGCTCTTCCATTAACCTTTTTTTAAAGTGTTCCCAATTAACTTGTCTCTTATAACCTGAGTTTTTTTGGGTATATATGACAAAATTTAACTTTATGATACAGTCACCATTACTGAATATATATGGAGTGCCAGAGTCAAAAAAAAAAAAATGTTCAAATTGCAATCAGAGGAAGTAAGAAACTACACTTCTATAACATCCTCCATCCTTAATTTCAACCCACTTATCTATTTTACTATGCTATTTCTATTAATGGAATTCACATTTACCACTAGGAAAAAAAAAGTTGTTTTGCTTACTTTAGCCATATGAACTTTTCTCATGGCATGAACTCCCCGTATGTGAGCCTTTTCAAGCTGTTCTCGCCTTTCTTGTATTGCTTCTTTCTGTAGTTCCTCCAATCTCTTTGTTTCTTCTTCAGCAGCCAAATGTGGATCTGGCTAGCAGTCAACCAATCATTTAATACAAAACACACACACAAAATTAATGTTTTTTCTTTAAATTATTATAAAATTAGAGCAAAAATGATCAGATATATGTATTAAGAGCACATAATTGCAATAAAAAGTCATATTAACAGAAACTTTTTCCCACCAATAAATTTAACCCTTAATAACTTTTTTCCACAAGTAAATTTAACCCTTAATAGCTTAATGAGCCACAAGGATTTTGAATAACCTACAATCTTCTGATTTCTGATAAATAATAGGGAAAAGCAGAAACAGTAACAATGGTGCTCAATATTATGGTTCAAATAATTCAAGAAGAAGTACCATCATACCTCCAACAGCTCCCATTACCAAAAACCTTCAATGAGATATATAGCATCTCACAATTTTAGATATCCTGCAATTACTATCGTTCTTTGGTTTTTTTCTTTTGATAACAGGATTAATCTAGGGGTACCAACTATACCTGATAGCCAAATTTTAACAAGAAAGAAGAAACAACTAAACAATTATCAAACTGAAACTAGACTAGCATATCTGGAGGATTTTATCACATAACTGACTGAAATTATTTCCAAACAAAATAAGATTATAGCTGAGTTTGTCACACCTACCTCCACTACTGCTTCTACCACCGTTACAGACTGCCACTACTTCCACTAATTCTAATAAGACCACTAAACCTAAAAGCCAGAAAAAGAAATGATAATACCATATTCCCTCTAAGAGAAGTGCCAATGTTCAATCCAAGAAAAGAATTAGTTACTATTAGGCACCATAGACCATTTACCCTACAAGATATGGAGGGATTTAAGCAAGGCATCCCTTTCTTTGAGAAGCCCATAGCAGTAACCAAAAAGATGGAAAATATTTGTAGGCAGTTCTATCCAACCTGGATTGATTTAAGTATCTATTGGAAGAACTATTAATGAAGAGAGAAAAAGATAAAGTTATTAATACCACTAATGAGGCTTGTGGCACAATTCACTGGCCTCAGAATGACCCTCACTGGAACTAGAATAATGCTGACAACTATGAAAGATTATGCAAGGCTAGGGAGGCATTTTTTATGGCAATGAGGGTCTATTCAGATAGATTAGGAACTTGAAATAAATTTGAAAAATTGAAGCAGGAAATAGGAGAAAATTTGTCAAAATTTATGGACAAACTGATAGAATTAGGAGATAGATACATAGATTTAGACCTAACGAGAGAGAGACAGAGAGAGACAGAGAGAGACAGAGATCAGACAATTTGTAAGGAATTGTTGCCAGGTAGTAAAGAACTATTTCAAAACAAATTGTTCAAATTGAATGAACATGGATTTGGATGAACTGAGAAGAGTGCCAATGTATGTTTATAACTGATGATAGTGAAATTGTAGAGGCATTAAGAAAAGAGATAAAAACATTAAAAGGAAAAATTCATTGCATGATTTACATCCTGGAGATACAATTTATATAAAGAACTTTCAGTGCACTGGAGGAACTCAGCCGGCCTGGAAAAGTCTATTCCAAGTACTTTTAAACAATCCCTACAGCAATCAAGATAGGAGAAAAAGCATCATGGATCCATTGTTCGCATGTGAAGAAAGTACCTTCCTTCGAAACTGATAATCAAGAATGAGACTACACTGGACTACTACAATTGAACAACAGGACACTATTTTCAAGGACACTGAATTACAACTGGTGTAATGCAGGGTTGCAGTAAAAGATCTTGCTTTTGCAAACCAACTGTAGCAGCTCTGTCAGTTGAAAAGGTTTAGAATGTTGAACCAACCGGGGGGGCTGGGCTCACGGGAAAACCGTTAGAGCAGGTCTATAAATATCCCTGAAGTTAAGTTCCAACTGAAGGGCCTTTTGCCTTTGGGGCACTTTGGACCTTGTCTGATTTCTCTGGACCTCTCCCTGACCTCTCCATTTGTATCCTGCTATTTCCCTGGATTTCCCCATTGGGCCCTGGGAGGAAGGGTAGTTTGGTCATTAGATATCGTGGGTTTCAGCTTCTGTAGGCAGGAAGGACAATTTAAATCAAGCCATCCCCTTATCTAGTGATCTAATAAATCCTCATTTTCCTCAGGGCAGTGAAACTAGCCTTGACTGAGGGAGCCAGCTCTCTCTGTCTGACCCTCTCCTCTGTAACCCTTCCCCCAGAACCAGCTTTCTCCCTAGCAAGTTACAAAACCCTCAAACCCTCTTTCCCTCAGCTTATCCCTGGCATCAATAAATCCCCTTTGATATATACGCAAAAGCTTTTGGTGAATCATTGTACTGAATACTAAGGCAAAGGCTTCAGCCTTTCTATTTCAGAAAGAAATAACTTTCTCTTTATTTCTTGAGGGAAACCTAGGCATCCATCTTGGGCAGGAAGTACCCAGCCAAGACTTCCTAAAGACATTGGTTTCACTGGCAGGGAGGAGCCTTTTGACTCCTCCCTCAAGGGACCTTAGAAATTAAAAACAGAAACCCTTCAGCCAGATCAAAACATTTCTGGCTGACCCAATTCTTGTATCATAGAGATACCTTCCCTGCCTGAAGGACCCAGCCTATTTCTTCCTGGTACCCTTTGTCTCTAGCCTCAGGGATTAGCCTGTTTGAGCAGCCCTTCTTCTATTACCCATCCATCTCTTACCTTCCTATATATTCCCCCATTTATCCCATCATCCTATCCCCATACCTTTTCATAACATATCTAGCTACTTCTCTATAACTCTGGGCAAGGGGACATTAGTTTTAATGACACTAGACTACTAGAACTGGACATATGGACACTATTTTAAGGACACTGAACTTATAATTTGGAAATAGAATAAGTAATCAATAGGTAAGTGTATACGTATGATATAGGATTTTGGATTATGGAATGGTGCAAAGGGTTATAAGTATTGATCGACACCCACCTCAGGGGGGATATTCTATGTACTTCAGGAGGGACCTCAAGAAGGAATATTCTATCCACCTCAGGGGAGATGATATATGTATATAATGTTCTTATATATAAGGTTCTTGTAAGATTTTTGTACATAGTAACTGTAAGATGAATTTGAATTTAATATCTTTAGGTTTTTTTCTGTAAAGTTAGAATTGTTATCCTATAACTGTAAATATTTGGAATTTTATGTAATGTGTGACTTGCATATTGCCCCCCCCACCCTCCATCCATTGAGTCACCCAACTTCCCCCTTCCTCCCTGTTTCTTTTTTTTTTTTTTAAAGTCTTAACTTCTGTGTATTGGCTCATAGGTGGAAGAGTGGTAAGGGTGGGTAAAAAAAGTGATTTGCCCAGGGTCACACAGCTGGGAAGTGTCTGAGGTCAGATTTGAAAGTTTAAGATCTAAGTTGAATTCTGGGACGGTGGCAAATAGCCAGATTGCTCTAAGTTCATAAAATTACCCTAAAATAGTCTGTGCTGCCTTCTATATATCCACATTTTGTCTAATTCAATTAGAACCATTATATGCCTACTATATAATTATAAGGTATATTTTAAAATATTTTTACAATGACTACAATACATGAATATTTGCCAATACTACTTAAATTTCATCATCTGATAATATTCAAAGCCAAGGTAATTATTATTAGAGACTATACATAAGCAATAATTTAATCACCTGTTTTAAATCCTCCTCTCTTATGACAGTTGGGTAAGTAAGAAAGCTATTAGCAGAAGTGGTCTTTAATGCAGAGATTTCCTTTACGTGAATATTCTGAAAAAGTAAACGAAAATAATTTGTCAAGGCAAATCATTTTCTATTAAAAAATGTAGAAAAAGTGTTTTTATATTTTGACAAGTTACTATGTGACCCAAGAACACTGAAAATCTGGTTAATTTTACCATCTGATAATATTCAAAGCCAAAGTAATTATTATTAGAGACTATATGTAAGCAATAATTTAATCACCTGTTTCAAATCCGCCTCTCTTATGACAGCTGAGTCAAGATGATGGTAAGTAGGAAAGCTTTTAGCAGAAGTGGTCTTTAATGCAGAGATTTCCTTTACGTGAATATTCTGAAAAAGTAAACAAAAATAATTTGTCAAGGCAAATCATTTTCTATTAAAAAAATGTAGAAAAAGAATTTTTATATTTTGACAAGTTACTATGTGGCCCAAGAACACTGAAAATCTCGTTAATTTCACCATCTGATAATATTCAAAGCCAAGGTAATTATTATTAGAGGCTATATGTAACCAATAATTTAATCACCTGTTTTAAATCCTCCTCTCTTATGACAGCTGGGTTAAGATAATGGTAGCTTTTAGCAGAAGTGGTCTTTAATGCAGAGATTTCCTTTACGTGAATATTCTGAAAAAGTAAATGAAAATAATTTGTCAAGACAAATCACTTTCTATTAAAAAAATGTAGAAAAAGAGTTTTTATATTTTGACAAGTTACTATGTGGCCCAAGAACACTGAAAATCTGGTTAATTTCACCATCTGATAATATTCAAAGCCAAAGTAATTATTATTAGAGACTATATGTAAGCAATAATTTAATCACCTGTTTTAAATCCTCCTCTCTTATGACAGCTGGGTCAAGATGATGGTAAGTAGGAAAGCTTTCAGCAGAAGTGGTCTTTAATGCAGAGATTTCCTTCACGTGAATATTCTGAAAAAGTAAACAAAAATAATTTGTCAAGACAAATCACTTTCTATTAAAAAATGTAGAAAAAGAATTTTTATATTTTGACAAGTTACTATGTGGCCCAAGAACACTGAAAATCTGGTTAATTTCACCATCTGATAATATTCAAAGCCAAAGTAATTATTACTAGAGACTATATGTAAGCAATAATTTAATCACCTGTTTTAAATCCTCCTCTCTTATGACAGCTGGGTTAAGATAATGGTAAGTAGGAAAGCTTTTAGCAGAAGTGGTCTTTAATGCAGAGATTTCCTTTACGTGAATATTCTGAAAAAGTAAACGAAAATAATTTGTCAAGACAAATCACTTTCCATTAAAAAATGTAGAAAAAGAATTTTTATATTTTGACAAGTTACTCTGTGGTCCAAGAACACTGAAAATCTGGTTAATTTCACCATCTGATAATATTCAAAGCCAAAGTAATTATTATTAGAGACTATATGTAAGCAATAATTTAATCACCTGTTTTAAATCCTCCTCTCTTATGACAGCTGGGTCAAGATGATGGTAAGTAGGAAAGCTTTTAGCAGAAGTGGTCTTTAATGCAGAGATTTCCTTTATGTCAATATTCTGAAAAATTAAATGAAAATAATTTGCTAAGGCAAATGCATTATTTTCCATTAAAACATGTACAAAAAGTTTTCCATTTTGACAGGTTACTATGTGGCCCAAGAACACTGAAAATCTGGCTGTCCCCTTAAAAATGTGTTCCTGAGGAAAACAATTTAGAACTTTATGAATTATAATACCATTTTAATTTTCAAAAAGTCATTACCCATTATATTTTCCAGGAGGTTTAAAAGAAAATAATCATATTGTATGAACACAGGAAAGAGTAGTAAATTTGCTATAAGGGACCTTGAACTCAAATCTTGGTTCTACCACTTACCTCTGGTTTGACCCAGGTAAGTCCCTTACCACATAACTTATCATCTCTGGGCTTCATTTTCTATATCTGTAAAATGAAGCTCTACAACTATGCATACATGATAAATTCTCTTCCATTCATTTCTAAGTTTCTCTTAAGGGAAAGTTTAACATAGCAAAAAGAGACAAGCTTGGAATAGGCAGACTCAAGAGTCTAAAACTCAGTCCTTCTTTTTTAAAACCCTTACCTTCTGTCTTAGAATTAATTCTGTGTTATTGGTTCTAAGACAGAAGAGTGGTAAGGGTTAGGCAATGGGGGTTAAGTGACTTGCTCAGGGTCACACAGCTAGGAAGTGTCTGATTTGATTTGAACCTAGAACCTCCTGTCTCTAGGCCTAGCTCTCAATACACTTAGCCACCTAGCTGTCTCCTAAAACTCTTTTCTTCTGCTTAAAACTACATTAACCAGGTTAAATGACTTCCTTTTCTCTAGCTCAACTATAAAACAAAGCAGTTGGACTAGATAATCTAAGTGTTCTTTTAAATTTAAATAAACAGAACATTCATTTAAATTAATTGTTCATAAAAGTGCTTACATTGCCTGTCATGGTATATATGTATACATACACATACCATTTAGATTATGAATTCACATATATAAATACATGTTTAGTATGCCTTTTTGTGAAACCAAGTTCATAATTATATAACAAAAATATCACTTTACCTATATATCTATATCTATAAATTTATACTTCTTGAATCACTTTCCCAGGCCATACTAAATTTATCTTCTTATTAACTAATTTAATCACTTAATTCTAATGTGTTTTTTATATTTTTCCTTTTTTTGCTGTCATTCAAAGGCAGATAAGAAGAAGAATAAAAGCTTGTTAAGTGAAAAACTAACAATATTAAAATTTTTTTAAATTCTTCAGTTAAAAGGTTATTTCTCTTTGTGTCCATTAGGACCAACCTTCTAATGTAAACCATTCAATTCAATAATTATTTCTTAAACAGCTATTATGGAATTATAAAGCATGGTGTTAAGGTCTGGCAATTCAAAGACAAAGATGAACCAGTCCTTCTCAAGGAACTTACATTCCAGATAGAGAACCAATGGACTCAAGAGTGCAGATTGAAACATATTTTTTCCATTCTTTATTTTCCTTCTTTTTCAGAACATGGCTGACCTGTGGAAATTTGTTTTAAATGACCTCATATGTATAATGGGCATTACATTTTTTGCCTTTTCAATGGGAAGGGCTGAGGGAAAAGAGCAGCAAAATATTCAAAATCTAAGAGAGAAAACTGCCACTAATCTAATTTCTTCTCTATTATCAAACCTTTAGATTATGAGTTACTTGAGGGCAGGAAATATCTTTTGCTGTGGCTCCATCACAGTTCCTGGCATACAGTAGTTGAGTAGTAAATGCTTATTGATTGACCAAAACCAAAATTACTAAGAAGTTGTATCTAAAGGTACATATAGCAAAAAATAGGCAACTCTAATTAAAAAAAAAAACAAACAAAAAAACATGAAAGTGAATCATTAACATTTTTTAAAAAATCAACAATTCCTCCTAAAAACTTTTGTCGTTTTTTCTTTTAATTCTTGGTTGTTTTCATCTTCATAGTATTATAAGAAAAAAAATACAATCGTGAGTTTAGTTTTTTGTTTCTTTTTATCATATCTCAAAATCACATAAACTCACCTCAAAAGGATTTGGAGGAGGAGGTGGTAGACTTGCGATTTTTGCAGCTCTCTCTTTTTCTTCAAGAAGTACTTTCTTACGAGTTTCTATATACCTTGAGTGAAAATGACAAGTCATAAATGAATGACTCAAACAATTTTCCAACCTGCACCTCTCCACTGGCCTTTTTGGGTCTAGCCCTGAGATTTTTTAGCAGTGTAAGGCACTTCCAATGGGGAAATTCTCTCTACTGAAGCTAGCTGCCTGGGACAGATGAGAAGTTAAGTGACTTTCCCAGATTAATATAGCAAGTATACCTCAGAGGCAGGACTTGAACCCTGGCCTCCATGATTCAAGACCTCCTTCCCTCCATGTACAGTATCATTTTGCATTGTCAATTCAAATAATGCAATAGTATAATCTTTTGCATCAGATAAACACGTTTAACAGAAGCAGTCCTTGAGAGGCCCTCTAATCTAATTCCTTATGTCACAGTCCTGAAACTTGACACAGTGGACACAATATGTTTTTAACTTTTTCTATAAAACATTTTGAACAATGAATTCAGACATAAATGCATGCTTATCAAAATTTTAATAACATAGCTGGAGAGATAGTTAATATGCTAAATGACAGGTTCAAGATCCAAAAAAGTTTTCAAGCTAAAATAATGGGACAAATCCAAAACAAACAAAAAAAAATGTTAGCTATAATACCACTAAAAAAACCAACAATACCTCATAATAACTCATAGAGACCAGACAAGGTTCAAAGAAGTAAGGATATGAATGAAATTATGACTCCCTGTCACCTCATCACTTTCCATCTGGATTGCAAACTAGGTAGCTAACAATCAGTATTCACACATATTGTATCATTTGATCTTTATAACCCTTAGTCCCTGAAGTAGTCTTGGTAGATAGTTTTATGTTCACAGAATAAGGAACTTGGCTGAAGAGAGTTTAGGCCTATCCCAAAGTCAAATGAGTGGTAGTTAGCTGTGCCAGAACTAGAAAGAACTGTAAGGGTTAAAATAGGAGTTTTGACAAATTAAGAGAGCAGCTTTAAATAATTTAAGTTTTAATGAAAATAGTTTTAAATTAATATCTGTTTAAGCCAGAGAAAAGAAAATTTCTAGCAGCTGTTAACAATTAACAATTTAGTTTAATTAAAATAGAGATAATAAAAGAATATAGTAAAATGGATATAGTAAAGGAGGGAACTCTAGTAAAGAGGTAGAGAAAGAAATTTCCTTATGTTTATACTAGTTATCCTATAATTATCTATAACTGCCTATAATTACTATTTAAAACTGCCAAAATATTTACCTATAACTGCCTATAACTACCACTAATAACAACCACCCCATAAAGTACCAACCCAATCAGTGTTTAATCCAACCTTGATTAGGTCTGTCAAAGAAGATCAGCCACCTTCCAAAAAATTCAAAGAAGGGGAAAAACCCTAATAGTAAACCAAAAGCCCAAAACCCAAAAGCCCTCTAAAGGCTAAAGCCAAAAGTCCTGCCTTTTTATTCCCAGCAACTAAATGCCAACCATCAACTAATCACCAACCCACACCACCAGCATCTAAAACCCAATGACCAACTCACCTCCAGTAGTCAACTTCCTGCAACTGCTAGCCCTGTCAGCAACTGACCCCCCTGTCAGCAATTAACAGACCAACCAACCGCCACTCCACCCCTTTTATATCCTTCTTTCTACCTCACTTCCTCACTAGTTTCTCCTTCCTCTCACTGTGGGCTGGTTAATCCCTACATATCTCTATGCTAAGAGGACCTCCAGGTCCACCATTAAGTTAAAAAAGGAATAAAGAATTCCTTTTTAAAGAACCAGGTTTTAAGAACTCAGACTAGAAAGAACCAAGGGTTATCTAGGATCCTTTCCACAATAGTATATTCAAAATGTCAAATACTGGATAAGAGAAAAACAAAGCTAAAACCAGCAAATGTGGAAAAAAAGAACCTAAAATATTTAGACACATGTACACACATATACATTTATATTAAAATATATATTAGTTATACTGCGACTTGCTTAATACACAGTATAATGTAGTTACCAAAAAAAATCTATTATCTTAAGGAACAAGTACACTATCCAAATTTTGAGAAGTTAATAATAGTTCTCTTGAGCAATTCAATATCAGATCACACTCAGATTATTAGCTTCTGTTTCAGGTAATTTATCTGAAGAGAGACATTCATAAACTAGGCTGTCTAGAGGGCTGTGGGCCAACAAGATGCCAGAATTAAAAACTGTTAGAAACTAGGAAAATTTAGCCTCAAAAGAAAAAAAATTGGGGAAAACATAAGTTTCCTATTGAAGAACATGCAGAAACGAGATTATATTCGATATTACAAATGTATATGTATGTATATGTGTGTGTGTGTATATATATATATAGACATTATACTTGTTCTATGTCATTCCAAAGGCTGAGTGAGAAGTTATAGGGAAATATATAGGAATATGATTCTTAGCGCAACATAAGAGATTTTAAAATTTTCATTATTTCCCTTTTTATTTTGTGAATGTATGAGAATTTCTTTATTTCAGCAGATGTATGATCTCATCCATGCAAGTTTTTGCCAAAGATATACAAAAATCACAACCTATCTAGTCCAAACAAGCCAAGAACTTGATCTATGTGTAACAAATTCTTAATTCTCAAGCTGAAAGATTCCTCTAAGTATTTTTACAAGGGTGACCAATAAACACTGGAACTATTCATTCTTCACTTTTGATAGGTGACCAGCCCAGCTCCTTTTCCAGTCATACAGCTCCCAAATGACTATAATTTTATTACTTCTTATGTCTAGATTGTAAGACGGAGATTTTAGGTATTTTATAGGTATATATTTAAAGTGTGGCCGCCAGGAATCAATAATTCAGATTGATTCCATAAGTAAAATAGACCCAAGTTAGGATTGGGTTTAAGGTAGTTTATTTACAATTAGGAAGGTAAAAGGTAGGGAAATAGAGAGAGGGTTAAAAGGCTGATTAAACTAAACTACATGCCACTAGGCCTTAGCAATCAGAGAGGCAAGAGCCTACTTAAGGTAGAGTCTGGAAAATGCCAAGGTAGGCCAAGGAAGTCAGCCTAACTTACCCACGTGACAATTCAGAGTTGAAGCAGCCTGAGGTCTTAGCTGAGATCCTTCAGCACCAAGTTCAAAGCGGGAACTCCCCAACAGGAAGTAACCCATGTACTTGAAGAGATAGTGTCTCTCATCACTTCCTGTGGATCCACCTCTAATTCAAGTGGACAAATGGCAGCCTCTACATTGATTTGGACTGCCCAAGAACCCTTGTTCTTGATTTGTTACTTATTGTCATGTGTGGGTAACTCATCACCCCTCCCCACTAAGGGAGGTGGTGATGACATCATCTCGGGTAAGTAGGTAAGTAGAGTTTTGACTATGAATGGGTTTTAAGCTAATTCTATTCACACAAGATCATTACTGCTAGAATACTAAAACTTATTAACTCACCCTACATCTCTCCATATACCTTTATGCTACCTGTAATTCTGATTCTTTGGAGAGTGTGGTAAGCTCAATTATTCAGTAAAATAACCTCAACCAGAAGATTATAATTAAAAGTATTAGTCTGTGCTTGTTAGAAGAGCCTGAAATTGTAAAGTGCAATGCAATTTTCCAAATTCAATTCAATCCAACCCAATGTCCTATCTCCTTCTTACTCAAAAACTCAGCTTCATGTCCATTTGTAGCATTGGTCCTATGTGTAAAGACAGAGCAGCCAAGTCAGTGGGTTCTCCATCCAATTATGTATTGTAACTTAGACAATAGGCCGTCTTTTCATCCATTTGTTCTTTCCTATTTTATCACATTACTCTTCTGAGTGGTTTGGGATCTTGTCTAGAAGATCCTTAACATTCTATGGATTAATGCAGTAACAGTGATCATCACCTAAAAAGGAATTCCTCTTTCATCATCTCTGACAGTGGCAAAAATCCTACATAGTCTCTGCTTTAAATCTCAATTAGGAATGGTGACCAGAGGACCCAAATTATCTGTTATTATCTAACACAAAAGAATCTTACGAGGCCCTAATATATACATGAGTGATTCCTTGGGAGCCTGCCTTTAAGACTCTATTTTGTGCCACCAGATTAGATATTTTGTTTTTATGTGTATGTTTTAAACAACAAAAAAATAAGCTGAGTAGTATCCTATATTCTCTGTACCCTTCAGACAATTCTATGATTATGAAAAGTTTCCTGTAAAAAAAATCATCTAAAAAAGCTTTATTATTACTCTCGCCTATTTTCATCAAGAATATCCTCGCTATCTATCTATTCATCTATTTAAAAAAGAACAATTTTATAGGGGTTTATAGTTATTGATATTCTTTTGACCACCTTTTTCAATAGTTATAAGAACTATGGTTTTTTTCCTAGTCATTTAGTAGTTAGAGAAAAAGTCCTAATAAAATAATCACCTAAAAAGTAGAATGAGCTGTGTCTTATGAACTCTTAAGTGATAGAAACAAACACCATCAATAAAAAATTTTATTTAGTCACTCACTGTATGTGTTGATATAATCAAGATGACAATTTAACTCACTAGGATGTTGTAAAGGGGATTCATAGACAATATGCCCCTTTTAAAAAGTTTTTCCTAATTCTGATATTCTAGGAATAAAGATGCTGATTGACAAAGATAAACAGGTATGAACTTGTGTTGTGAGAACATAGAGATAAAGCACTCTGGAATAATGTCTCCAAAGTAAAGTCATTAATCTGTTCATAGACTTGGACTCTAAAGAAGTCAAAAAAAAGAAGAAAACTGAGAGCCAGGTCCAGAGATGGGAGGTCTTGGGTTCAAATCTAGTCTCAGACACTTTCTAGCTGTGTGGCCTTGGGCAAGTCTTAACCCCCATTGCCTAGCCCTTACCACTCTTCTTCCTTAGAACCAATACATAGTATTGATTTTAAGATATAAGGTAAGTGTTTTATTTAAAAAAAAAAAAAAAAAAAAAAAAAAAAGGAAAAGGATCCATGAGCACAAAAATATTTATTGAAGCTTTTTGTAGTGGCAAAGAAGTCGAAAATAAAGGGGTACCCAACCACTAGGGAATGACTGAACAAATTATGATATACAAATGTACTAGAATATTGCTGCACTGTAAGGAGAAAACTTTATAAAAACTGATAGAGAAGTGAGCATAACTTGAGAAAACATGCTACTCCATGTAAGGATGGGATTTGTGCAAGGGAGAATGGGACAAAAGGAGCCAGACATGGCAATTGCTGACAGTTGAGATCGAGATGATTCTGGGAGATTCTCCAGAGAAGAGAGGGAAAGGAGAGATCTTTGGGCGGAGGACTGGGAAGAGGGAGGACGACAATCCAGCTCAGATCCAGTCCTGGGGGCTTCCTGAGGATCTTTCTTTGGAAACTGAAACCCTGATTCCCTGGTCAAAGCCATTCCATCACATCTCACCCATCAAGACTTCACCCACTGAGTCAACTAAACTCCATTTTGGGAGCGATCTCTTAGTCTCCTTCTCCCATTACCCATTACCCAACATTGCTGAGACTCCCTTTCAGTCAAAACTTATAATTATAGAAAAGGATAGAAACAGAAAACTAGAAATAGAAACAGAAGGAGAAGGGGTGGGGGAAGCTTAGGAGTGGGAACCCCAAAGGTTCCCTCCTAAGTGACCAACCCCATAGAAATAGAGAAGAGGGAACCCCCAAACCCCTCTGCCCTTCACCCCTTTCCCTGAATTGGAAATAATAAAAGTCATTCAACAATCAGATAGCGTTCCAGAGTACCTAAGAGACAACAAAGGAGAGGGGAACCACAGCTTGGTCTGGCTGCCTCCATCTTGAAGCTAGACCACCTACTGTGAATTTAACTGATTGGGGGAGGTTTATGTGAACCCCGTCCTTATTCAGGATCACCTACCTCATCTTATAGGGAAGCCTCGTCCCCTGACTCCTGAGGGATGGCAGGACCATCCAGGTCACCCAGTTTCGGGGTGACATTCCCTTAAAGTCTCCCAGTGTATACTCGGCCCCAGGGGAGAGCTAGAAGAGAGACTCACCACATAGACTCTCTATCTCCTTTCTATAAATATCCTCTACTGACTGGCCTTTTTAATTGTTAAACCCACCTGGACAGAGGTAATGTCCTATGCAAAATAAAGAACAAAGCATACATTTTTGCATATGGCCAATGCAGGAAAATTTGTTTTGCTTGACTATGCTTATTTGTCTCCTCCCCCCATCAAGGAGAAGCAGAGGAGAGAATATAGATGCTTTTTAACCAAAAAAAGTTGAAATAATAAATGCTACTCGATAGTCTCCTTTACCTATAGTCATCAACTAATATTTACACATACAATACTTAATTTTATGTTAATTTGAGTCACAGTTAAAAGCATTCTTATCACTTTTTCCTTCTACAAAAAATATAAAACATTAAATCTGCTACTTTACCATGTCTTTTGTTTCAGGAGCTTTTCTTTTTGATTTTTCACTTTTTTCAGAGCTTTCTGACCTCTTTCCTCTGCTCTTTGTTGCCTTTCCTCTGTTTGCTTTACCAAATACTCTAAATCAGGTTCCTAAAATTCAATCAATTTAAAATATCACAAAAGTAAAGATAAAACACAACCAGTGGAAACATGTCTTACTTGAAACAAAATTTTTAAAAAAAGTTTCCTTTCTTAAAACATTAAAAAGTGAAATTAATGGTGGTGATATTCTGAGCAATGAAAATCACTACTATACTTAGCTTTAAAAATTTCTTATTTTTAACAGTTATTGTCTTTAAAAATAGTTCCTTCTTCTCAATAATAATTAACAGAGAACTATCTTCTTTATAACTGATTAGCTTGTTTTTTTTTTAATGATTTCTGATGAGGCCCACAAAACATTAATTTCTCATCATAATTCACAAAAAAAGATGAGTTCTGATTTGAAATCAAATGAAGACTCAAGTAAATGAGCCACAAATTAACAGGTAAGGAAGGCATTTCTCTTCATGTTTTCAAGATATTTTGTTTGAGTTAAAGTAAGAGCATATATAACTAAAGTCAAACCTACTTAGTGAAATAATAAATAGTAATGAGATTATGAGCCATTGTAGACATATAGGGGGCCAGTAAAAGGTTTTTAAAAAACAAGTCAGATCAAAAGCATTTATTTTTAAGGACAGGCAAATAAAAAACAACCAAATGTTAATAGCTAACTAGTTAGTGTTCACAAAATTAAAAGCAGTAGTGTATTCTTAAAAAAAAATTCAATTAAGTGAACTTCAATGTCTTCAGTTATCTAGGCTGAATTAAGAGATTGCTTTCATGTTTTTTAATGTTCTTCAAGCAAGAAACACTTAATAAATATTTATTTAGTAGCTACTATGTACCAGGCATTGTGGTAGGTACTAGGGATACAAACAAAAATGACACAAGAGACAAGTACACAAAAATATTAAAAACATGTAAGATAATTAGTACTTGAGTATTAAAGGAAACAAGGAACATACATAATCAGTAGGTACAGAAATCTTACCTTACTGGATAGTAGGAGGGAAAGGGAAGGGAGGGGTTAAGTGAATGGGGAGTGGGGCTGATAGAAAAGAGGGCAAATTGGGGGATGAGGTGGTTAGAAACAAAATGGGGAAATAGGGCAGAGAGTAATACACAGAAATCATGATGGTGCAAAATTTTTTACAAGTCTCTCATTTCTCAAATATAAAGAGAAATGAGTTGAATAAATTAGAATACAAGTCATTCTCCAACTGATAGATGGTCAAAGGATATGAAAACGCAGGTCTCAGATAAAGCAATTAAAGCTCTCTATAGTAATGGGGGAAAAATGTTCTAAGTCACTATTAATCAGAGAAATGCAAATTAAAATAACACTGAGATACCACCCCATACCTATCAGATTGGCTATTATGATAGAAAAGAAAAATGACAAAATTTGGAGGGGTCTGTGAAAATTGAGGCACTAATGCACTGTTGGGGGAGTTGTGAAATGATCCAATCATTCTGGAAAGCATTTTGGACCTATTTTGACTTAACTACTATTAGGTTTGTATCTCAAAGAGATTAAAAAAAAAAAAAAGCTAAAAGGGGAAGGACCTATATGTTTTTTTTGTTTTGCTTTTTTAATTTTTTAAATTGATTAATTAAGAAAATTTCTCCATGGTTACATGATTCATGTTCTTTCTCTTCCCTCCTACCACCACCCCCCCCCATAGCCAAGGAGCAATTCCACTGGGTTTTACATGTGTCACTGATCAAGACCTATTTCCATATTATTGATATCTGTACTAGGGTGACCATTTAGAGTCCCCATCAATCCATGTGATCAAGAAGTTGTTTTTTTTCTGTGTTTCTGCTCTCACAGTTCTTTCTCTGGATGTGGATAGTGTACTTTCTCAAAGGGAAGGACCTATATGTACAAAAATATTTAAAACAGTTCTTTTTGTGGGGACAAAGAATTGGAAAGTGAAAGGATAACCATCGATTGCGGGAATGACTAAATAAGTTATAGTACATGATTATAATGGAATATTATTGTGCTATTACAAGAAATGACAAGCAGGAGCTCAGAAAAACCTGGAAAAACTTACAAGAACTGAAGCAGAGTGAAATAAACAGATCCAGGAGAACATCATATAGTGGCAGGAATACTATATAATGAATAATTGTGAATAACTTAGCTATTCTCAGCAATATAATGATCTAAAAATATCCCAAAGGACTCATGATAAAAAATGCCATCTGCTTCCAGAGAAAAAATATGAGTTCGAATCCAGACCAAAGAAAACTTTTTTCACTTTCATTATTAATTTTTTTCATTCAAAGTTCCTTCTACAAAAGGACTAATATAGAAAAATGTTTTATGTGATTACACATAAAATCTATGAGATTGTTAACATTTCAATGGGAGAGGGTTGATGGGGTGGGTTGGGACAGGGGTAAGGAAAGGAGGGAGAGAATTTGAGACTCAATATTCTTTGAAAAATGTTTTAAACTGTTTTTACATGTAATAGGGAAAGAATTAAAGAAAAAATAAAGGAAAGAAGAGATTCTAGGAAGGAAAGGTGAAAAGAGATTTGATTCCAGACATGATAGACAGCCAGTTCAAAGGGAAAGGGAGGGGAAATGAAGTACACTGGAAAGACAGTTTGGCTAGGTTACAGAATATGGGACAGAAAGTAACATGACCAGTTTGGTGACAGATTACGAAAGTCTAAAAAAGCCAGAGAAGTTTTTATTTGATTCTAAAGTCAAAAGAGATATACTCAAGTTTACCAAATAACAAAATGACATGTTAAGTCTTACACTATAGTAAAATAATTTCAGCAGGTGTGAGGAAGAATGCAATGGAATAGGGAGAGATATGAGATATGAATATCCATTGGGAAGCCATTGCATATTCCAGGTAAGAGATAGTAAAGGTTTGAATTAAGGTGTTGCCAGTGAGAAAAGAGAAAAGGAAACTGATATGGAGGCACAAAAAAAGACAAAAAAAAAAAATTGTCATTTGAGTGGCTATGTGGAGGTAGCTAGTATAAGAATTATGGAACTGGAAGGGTAGTGGTACCCTCAACAGTAATAGAAGAAACTTAGAAAAGAGATAGGTGTAGAGGTAAGGATAATGAATTTTGTTTTGAATATAATGAATATGAAATGCTGACAGGGCAGTGTGAAATATCAAACTGATAGATGGAGAAATTAAAATGGATCTCAGGAGAAAAAGCAGTTCTAGTTATGTAGATCTGGGTATCATCTTCTAGAAACGTTATTCTTAAATATATAGGAGGTGAGGAGAAAACCAAGTAAGGCTGCATAGAGAAAGTAGTGTCTACGATAAAGCCTTCGAACATATCCATAAATGAGTTTGGAATGTCTGATGAATCAGCAAAGAAAACAGAAGGAACAGTCAGGCAGATAGGTAGAAATGCAGAAATCAAGAAAACCCAGAGAGATTATAAAGAAGAGAATGATCATATACACAATAGAAGGTTTGTGAAGGTTAAGAATTAAGAATAGGCCTTCAGACTTGGTAATTTCTCACTCTGGAAAAAAGTTTTAGTCAACAGTCAAGGCAGAATGCAATAGGAGAGGGTTGAGAAACAAATAAGGGAGTGACTTAGTAGCACAATGGATAAAGCACCAGAAGGTCCAGGGTTCAATTCTGGCCGCAGATACTTTTCTAGCTGTGTGACCAGATGACTTGCTTAAAAAACCCCAGTTGCCTAGCCCCCTCATCCCTCTTCTGCTCTGGAACTAATTTTGATTTAGTATTGATTTACAGAACATAAAAGTTTAAAAAAAAGAGAGAATTTTCCCCCCTTGGATTTGGGCTGTGAAAGAGACAAAAGGCAAAGGACAACAGCTTGAGGGGATGGTAGGATGTAGTGAGGACAATGGAGACTTGGAGACAGTAGGCAGTAAGGAAAGAACCAGTAAGATAGGGAGAGGTTGATGATTTGAGAGAGACAATAATAGAAGGGGATGGGCTCAAGGGTACATACAGAGGTGCTGGTTTTGGTGAAAACAATCATCAATACAAGCACAATTCCAGGAAGACAGGTGGTATTCTGTCTCAATAAGTGTTTCTCCACATAATAGTTTTATACTTAATTAGTGAAGAGAGTTTTAGCTTGTCACACTGAATATGTCTAAGGCATTTGTGATTAATCAAAGCATGATTATTTAGGCTATCCAACTTAAAACTAAATTCACTATACTATTTAAAAAAATATAAGTGTAGGGGGCAGCTGGGTAGCTCAGTGGATTGAGAGCCAGGCCTAGAGACAGGAGGTCCTAGGTTCAAATCCGGCCTCAGACACTTCCCAGCTGTGTGACCCTGGGCAAGTCACTTGACCCCCATTGCCTACCCTTACCACTCTTCCACCTATAAGTCAATACACAGAAGTTAAGGGTTTAAAAAAAATATAAAAAAAATATAAGTGTAGCATTAATAAGCTTAAGCACCCAACTTTGTCCCTTTTATGATAATCTGAAACGTTTAATGTTTACTCACATTTTCTTTGGCATCGCGATGTGCCTCTCCCACAGATCTTAAGCTTGCTATATACAGTTTTTCCAGTTCTTTGATTTTCTCTTTTTGTTTCGTCTGCCATTCTGCCTTCAACTCTTCTGCCAAATGATGAAGGTGCTTATCTCTCCTCTGTTTTACTTCTTGTCTTATCTGCAAAGCAATACATCTTTCCTGTTCTCTAACCTAAAGAAAGAATTAACAATTCATTAGTTTGGGCAAAAGACAATTGAATATTTTTGAAAAATTATTTTGGAAACATGACCCCAAACATCATTAATGAATTCTCTTTAAGAAAACCTATTGTCCTTCCTATTCAGCACAATACCCAAATGTCCAAAGAAAATTCATAGCAATGAAAAAAAATATTCAAGATAGGAAAAATTAGGATAGAAAAAGAAGTTGGAATCCCTACCAGAAAACAGCCATTTTCACTCTTCTACTCTGATAACAAAAATAGTGTGGCAGATATGGGGTCTGCTCAAGAGATTCCACTAAAAGGCTTGTTCTCTTAGCTTCTTATATACCAAAATACAGCAGAACATTTTTCTAATAACAAAGAATTGGAAACAAAGTAGATGCTCATCAATTAGAAAAGCTAAACAAATTGTGCTATGCTAATGAATGGAATATCACTGTGCTATGAGAAATTATGAATATGATGAATACAGAGAAGCATGGCAAGATCTATATGAACTTGATATAGAGGAATGCAATAAGAGCCAAGAAATCAATATACACAATGACTACAACAATAAATGGAAATCACCACTACTTCCCAAAAAAAGGTAAATGTTGCAAAATTACTAAGAATAAGCATGGCTCCAAAGAAAACATTTGAGAAGATGTTGCCACTATTGTCTGCTGCAGAGGTGTAAGGTCAAATAATGTAGCACATTGCATATATTTTCAGAAATTTTTTTAAACATTTATTAATATTCATTTTTTAGAAAAGTTAAATGGTTACATGATTCATGCTCCCACTTTCCCCTTCAACCCCCGCACTCCCCCCACCCATGGCTGATGCACATTTCCACTGGTTTTAACATGTGTCATTGATCAAGACCTATTTCCAAATTGTTGATAGTTGCATTGGTGTGGTAGTTTCGAGTCTACATCCCCAATCATGTCCACCTCAACCCATGTGTTCAAGCAATTGTTTTTCTTCTATGTTTCCACTCCTGTAGTCCTTCCTCTGAATGTGGGTAGCGTTCTTTTCCATAAGTCCCTCAGAATTGTCCTGGGTCATTGCATTGCTGCTAGTACAGAAGTCCATTACATTCGATTTTACCACCGTGTATTGGTCTCCGTGTACAGTGTTCTTCTGGCTCTGCTCCTTTCTCTCTGCATCAATTCCTGGAGGTCTTTCCAGTTCACATGGAATTCCTCTAGTTTATTATTCCTTTGAGCACAATAGTATTCCATCACCAGCATATACCACAGTTTGTTCAGCCATTCCCCAACTGAAGGACATACCCTCCTTTTCCAGTTTTTTGCCACCACAAAAAGCGCAGCTATAAATATTTTCGTACAAGTCTGTCTATCTATGATTGATCTCTTTGGGGTACAAACCCAACAATGGTATGACTGGATCAAAGGGCAGGCATTCTTTTATAGCCCTTTGAGCATAGTTCCAAATTGCCAGCCAGAATGGTTGGATCAGTTCACAACTCCACCAGCAATGCATTAATGTCCCAGTTTTGCCACATCCCCTCAAGCATTCATTACTCTCTCCTTCTTTCATTTTAGCCAATCTGCTAGGTGTGAGGTGATACCTCAGAGTTGTTTTGATTTGCATTTCTCTAATTATTAGAGATTTAGAACACTTTCTCACGTGTTTATTGACACTTTTGATTTCTTTACCTGAAAATTGCCTATTCATGTCTCTTGCCCATTTATCAATTGGGGAATGGCTTGATTTTTTATACAATTGATTTAACTCCTTATTTTCAGAAATTTTTGATGTATTAAATCAGTTATGCTTATTTTTTTTCTTCTTTTTGTCTTTAGCTCTCTGGATGGGGAAAAGGAAGTGATACTGGTAGAAATTATGATATATTTTTTAAAAGATCAATAAAAAAACACTTCAAAATTTTCAAAGTCACTAATGGAGAAATGAATTATTAAAGCAACTTTGTGGCTCCAACTCACACCTATCAGGCAGGAAAGATGACAAAAGAAAATGACAAATGTTGGAGGGGCAGGCAAAGAGAAATAAGTATACCACTGCACTCTTGGTGGAATTACAAACTAGTCCAGCTAATCTGGGAAGCAATTTAACCATGCCTCAAAAGCTATTGGACTGTATATACAATATAATATCAAGTGATAATACAATCAGGCTCATACTAAAAGATATTAAAACAAGTGGAAAAGGATCTCTACCTATAAAAATATTCATAGCAGCTTTTTTTGCAACAGGCAAAAATTAGAAACTAAGGACCTGTCCTATTGGAAAATGGCTAAAGAAATTGTAGTACATATTAATATGATGGATTTTTATTGTACCAAAAGGAAATGAAATTGACAGCTTTAAAGGAAACTGGGAAGATTTCTATGAAACAATGCAGAATGAAGTTAGCAGAACTAGGAGGAAAGATAACAACATTATAGAGAAAAACAACTTTGAAAGATTTTAGAATACTGCTCTATAAGTAAAGAAATAAAAAATGATAAACCATAAATCTAAAAGAATAAAATAGTTTAGATGAAAACATACCACCACTTTCCTCCTGCCAGTGTTGATGAATTTAAAATACAGACAAGCATTTTAAGACACAATCAATGTCAAAAATTTGTAGGGCATTTGCTTTGCCAAACTATGTGCATCTATGTTTTGAGGTTTTTAAAAAAAAATTGTTCATTAATAGTGGCAGTGGGAGGGTGAAGGTAGTGGGAATTAGTAAAAGAAAAAAGTATGTAGTCAAAAATGAACTATAAATACCAGAATCAAAGCTACCAAATTTTGAGCAACTCTGAACCAAAAAAACCCAAACCCAACCAACATATTAATATTATTATTATTGTTTTTCTGAGAGCGGGTCTCCCAAACTCACCCAGTCTGAAAGAGGAAAGAATACTTACAAGTATGATCCCACTACTGATCAGTATGGGAACTTATCCCTTCCTCCTTAGCTAGGTAGTGAAGTGGATAAAACCCTAGAATTAAAGTTTGGAAGACTTCAGTTCAAACCTGGCCTCCGTTACTTGCCAGTAGTATGTCCCTGGTATATTTATTTTTATATTACATTATTTTTATTTTGTGCTTAAGATTCACTTGAATGTTAATAAGATTGCAATAAATTTTTAAAGTATAGAATGAGTTGTACCTGTAGTAATCTTTGTTTTCGCCTTCTTTCATATTCTTCCTTCAAAAGAAAGGCTTCCTCATTGGGACTAAGCCTAAAGTTTCCAACTTTTGTTACCTTTCTTTTCATTGTCTTCTGTTTTGCATATATATAAATCCTGTATTGAATAACAACAACAAAAAAACCCTCTTTTAAGAGAAAGAAACACAAAAAGGGGTAGCTGTGGAATATTTTAAATTTAGAGCACAATATATTAAAAAAAAAATCTCACTACCTTTACACAAAAACTCTTCTGCCACTTAAAAGTAAATGATCATAACACATTTGAAATAAAATGAGGCATCCTAACCCTTCAAGTGGCAAATATAATTAAAATGAGGAAATTTCACTTTGGTGGGGTTGTAAGAAAATTGATACTCATTATATTCTAGTTGGAACCTTTAATTAGTACAATCTTTTTGTAGCACAATGGCAATATATAAGAATTTAAAAATTAATCCTACAATTTTCCCAGTGACAATATCAGCAGTAATTGAGAGTTTAAAAAGGGCTTCTTACAACAACCTGTTAATGAGGTCATGCAAGCATTATTATCTCCATTTCACATGTGAGGAAATGAAGGGTCAAAGAGATTATATTTTTTCTTTTCATTTAATTAATTTAGAATATTTTCCCATGGTTACATGATTCATGTTCTTTCCCTCCTCTCCTCCCTCTCCCCTTCAGGGGCTGAAGAGCAATCCTACTGGGTTTTACATGTATCATTGTTCAAAGAGATTATTAAATAGCTTGTATGAGAGGTGGGATGGGAACCAAAGACTTCCAAATCCATTGCGTTTCCCACTATTACTAGAGTTATATCTAAAGTTTATTACTGAAAGAGAGGCTGGGGTGAAAGGGAATGAAGTATGAAAAATATAATCATAGATACTTTAAGCCAACCAAAAGTTTAAGTGCCTTTTATGTGCCAGGCATTATTCAGAGAACACAAATATGACAGATAGTCCTTGCCCTTAACATGTTTACATTCTACGAGAAATAACCTTTAGGCACAAAGATTGGGAAATGATGGAATAAACTGCAAATATAATCATCCATATTTATACTATTTGTACAGGAAATTCATATTGCTATTTTCCTGGAAGGATAAAACTTGTTTTACATTGATTTGTGATGGTGCTTCCTTTCCTCTGTGACATTATCACATCTTTGCTATAATTATCATCATTCAGGGATAGTTTTATTCCTAATCTACCTCCAGTCTAACAAAGGTATTTGAGTCTTACTTTTTGCTTAGAATCCCTTTCCCACTATTCTAGCTACATTACATACCCATGCTTCAAAAGATCCAACTCAATACCTACCTACTTCCTGAAATTTTTCTTCAAAAAAACTTTTAATAAGGTAATATTGAAAAAAAAAAAGTAGGGAACCAGACTGCGAAAGGTCTTAAATGCCAAGCTAAAGAATTTGCATTTTATCTTGAGAGGCAATAGCAATTCCTCAGCGGCACGCATGGTAAGGCCTGTGCCTTCGCAATATTGTTATTCTGGCAACGAAGGGTTAAACAATAAGAGGCACTAGGTAAAGAGAAGAACAAGAGTAATTCTTGATGCAGGCTGCAACAGGTAGGGTGGAGTTGGAGTGGGGAAGATGATTAAAACTTCCCTTTTACTACTAGGAAGGGGGAAAAAAAGAACCTAGCACATTCATAGTTTCGAGTCTTGGCTTAGCTCCCCCGGTTGAAAATTTGGCTAAGTCACGACCTTGATGCAGGCCTCAGTTTCTTCATCTGTAAAATAACGAGGCTGGACGAGTTGTGCTCAAACGCACCTTTCAGTTCTGCGAGGGTCCCCGCGATTCCCAAGCAAGGGTGTGGGCGTGCGATGCAGCGTGGCTCCCAGGCTTCCCGTCCACGACCTGCCTGAGCCTGCGCACAAGGCCGCGAACGGAACGCTCCATCTGCCTGCCTGGGGTCGCAGCCAGGTCTCGCGTCTCGAAGACCCGATTGCGTCCCATGCCCACCTCAGCGCCCGCGCCGCCCTACTCGGTCGGCGGGCGGTTCCGGCGTTAGTTCAGTCACTCACCTGGCGGAACCGGCTCTACGCCAGGGCCGGCGACTACGGCTGCGGCGGCCCAGGCAGGGCCCAAGCCCGACCAAATCGAGGCTCGGAGCACCGTCACAGGCACTGACGCCTCAGCCCCGCCTCCAAACAGCCTTTTACGTCATCCAGGGGCGCCAACGTTAACTCAAGGGATTCAAAACGCCAGCCATAGGCGGGACAGAAGCGCGGGAACGCACCCAGCCCGGGGCGATTCCACGCTCAGTCTAAGGGGAAGAGGGTTGGAGGGCGGTCCCAGGAATTTCGGCGCAGGCGCAGGCAATAGCTTCATACACGAATGAGATGTTACAGTGGAGTAGAACTACCCTCTCACTCTTTCTTAAACACCTGCAGGCGTGCAGAGGAAAGTGCTAGTGCCGACTATTGACTTACAAGACAATAGATTCATAGAATTCCTCTCGTCCTTTATGACTCAGCTTAAGTACATCCGTCTCCGTGAAGCCTTTTCTCAATCCCCTACTGCTAGTGCCCTTCCAAACTATTCTGTATGTACTTATACAGAATTTGAATGTAAGTAGTACACCTTGTCTCCCATAGAATGTATGTTCCTAGATGGTAGGGATCATTATGTCTTTGCATCCCCAGCGCTTCAACGAAGGGATACCTATTAAGTGCACAGGGTCAGGATAACTAGGGGTTTGGGTTTCTCTTCTGACACAAACTATGTTGCTCAGGGTGAATCCCTGACCTGTAGCTTGACGCTATTACTCGCCCCTTCTTCCTCCTCCAGTGGAGACTTTAATTTCTGCCAATTGGGACAGGAGATTGGGGCCAGAAGTTTGGCCACTGCTCTCTTCAGAGAGAGGGAATGCCAGTTTAGAATGTTATCTATCTGCTCCCCTAAATATTGTTTGTTTTAGGGATATTGTAAGGATCAAGCTGAATTTCTGTTTGCTATTTATTAAGGGAGAAAGCAGAACCCCGAACCCCCAGCTTTATATCCAAGGCTCTACGCTTTTCCCACCAATAACCAGGTTCACAACGAACACAGCAAAGAAATCTATCCAAGTTTTTAGTAAAACAGGAATTGGAGAAAATATACATAGGAGATTATATACCCAACAATACAGAGTGGAAGAGTTCTCCCATTGGGAACTAGGTAACAGCTCAACCTAGAGGGAGAGATCCAGATCTCACACAAGAAGTCCTTGAAATCCCTAGTGTAGCAAGCTGAGAGTGGGAACATGATAGACTGCCAGTTCCTGTCTAATTGACTTCTTTCCGTTTTGAAGTAAGCATCTTCCATCTTCTCTGAAGCTGATAGTGGACTGAAATATCCCACAAACCCTGCCAAGTAGCTGTAAACAATCAAAAGAACATAGAAATAATAACTAGTTTATTAGTATAGGGCTACTTTTCAGATATAATATATGGGTTGTTTAGATTTACAATTATAAGAAAACTCATCACACCAATCTTTAAACATAACCTAGGTCCTTAGTTGGGGTCTCTGAACAGCAAGCAGAGGGGATTCAGTTTTCTAGTCACACATGTCACTGCTTAGTTTCTACAATCACTACCTTCCTTAGAGTATGCTCAGAAAAGGGCAAAATTTGAATGAAAGTCATCTTCAGTGTTTAACATATCATTAGCACCCCATTTACATTGTGATTTACTACTCCCCACCCCACCCCCACCCCCAACAAACAAAGTAAATCATGGATAAAGCCATTCAGACCAAAGTAGACCAAGGGTAAAATGACATCAGTTCCTTAGAAACAACAGGGCAACAACTGCCCCCCAAAAATTACCCCTTCCTTAGTAACTAATCAAAGTAAAAAGCATTCCTGAAAACCTTTACCCAGCTTTATCTTTTTTTACCTTTGCTTACCTTACCTACTTTACCTTACTATATAAACTAGCTAGCTAACTATATATAGTCATTCTATTACTATGTTCTGTTATAATAAAACTTATTTTCTAGCCATGGAGCAAAAAAGGATATAAGGGAGATAGAGTCAGATGAGATAGTGGTAGATCCACTTAGGGATCCCCCCAAATATCCAGCCAGGATCTCAGGTATTCTAACCTCTGGTTAGTGAGAGAGAGGAAGAATCACTTTCTGTCACTGGGCCAATTGTGCAAATGCCTTGGAGACAATTGACATATAAAATCAGCATCTCTTTTATTATAAGCTGGGATACAAACTGAGGATCAGAATAAGAGGCCCCTAATTCTAAGGGATCTAGCTATTCATCAAAAAACAAAACAAAACAAAACAAAAAACACCCTCTATGTCCCTCACAAGAGGGAGCCTTCAAGTCTTCTGGCTAACTTACCAGCTCCCTAGTTCTATCCAGGTAGGTGATGGCAAACCTATGTGACACATGTGTCACATAGCCATTTTCAATGACATGCAGCTGCATGGGCCACATATAGAGAAGTACAGGGCTGCATGCTGAGGATGAAACATCTGCTGTAGTGTAGTATAGACATTCTATGCACTATAGATGACAATTCTACCTATATTAATTTACCTATTTTGGTTTATTAAATACAGTTATATATTACAATTATACATTTTTGTTATTTAAACTATAAATATCACAAAATTATGTTTTTTTTTCTTGAAGTGACATACCACCTGAGTTATGCTCAGTTTTTTGGCGAATTTTGACACACCAAGCTCAAAAGGTTGCCCATCATTGGTCTAGGTGTTGCCCCAAAGCTGACTAAGCTATCTATCTATGACCCTCAGTAGTTAGTTTGATATAGTCCAAAGCTGTCTCCAAAATGCTTTAGGATTGCTCTCAAAATATCTAAGTCCATCCCAGAGGTAAAACCTCAGAGCCTATCTGACAGGAAGAAACCCTACCTCCTCCGGGAAGTCACTGACTCACCCAGTTGTCTCTTCCAAACAGTTCTTCCTCTGCCTTCTGCCTGCTAAAATCCTTTCCCTTGAGTTCCTAGTATGTACCGTAAAGACAGCCTTCCACTTCTCTTAAATCTTATCCTATCTCTATCCTTTTGCTACTACAGGAGTCAGTCTGAGCTGTTAATTAATTCTTTGGACAAGCTTCAGTTAGCATTTCCCACATTAAAGCTGGAAACCAGAAGAGCTTGAAGCAACTGCAGAGCCAGAAGACTCCAAGAGACAGAAAACACTGATCTCTCTCACTCTTGCCAGTTCCACCTGCCCTTCACACAGGGCTTTGATCCCCACTAGGAAGAAAATGTAAATACTTTGAAAGCAGAAACTTTTATTGGTGCCTTTGTATTCCTAGCAACTTGAAAAGTGCCTTGGCATAGAGTAGGTGCTTAATAAATGTTTGTGGATTGAACTCAAAATCTTTTCAATGGCATATCTGCAATTATGATGGGGCAGGTAGAAAAGACAAAAAGTCCTGACCTCTTCCTCTTCCTATTGTGTCTTTCCCACCACCCACCGCCCATGAATTTATTAACAGAGTAGAAATAAAAAGGGAACCCTAAAACACATAGCTACTGAGTGAATAGCTTTTATATGTATAATGACCAGAGATATAGTGGGAAATGCTTACCATAAGTTTGGGTGAGTTTCATAAGAGAAACTCAAGCCATTAGACCTAGCAAATTGAATTAAAGAAAGGACTTCAATTAAAGGTAACAGTTGGAAGTGAAAGGGGCTTCAAAACTGTGTCCCCAGTGCTGTGCCTTGACAGTGTCTGACAAAGACTGGGTGTCCAAAGGAGAATCTGGCAAAGACCATATGATCAGTCAAACAAGGGGCAGCAAAGCAGCATCTAAAAGAGACCAGCAGCAGCTAGGAGGTACAGTATGATGAATTCATTAGAAGACACCAAAAACCTTGCATTGTAGTGACATAAGTACATTGGTCATGTGTTCCAAATGTACCTACCTATTTATGAGTATGGCCACACCTGTGCCTCTCTACCAGTTTTCTCTATATGTGTCTACCTTTCCTACTAGAATATGTAAATTGGCACTAAGACTTTTAGGACACCCTATATTTGGGGGGGAGGGGAAATGTATGTTTTTATTCTACTTCTCTCATTATTCCATTTCATTAAATGTTTTTCATTGAAATATGTGTCCCCTGACTAACTATTAAAGGTAAACACCCTAGTGAAGGTTCATGATTTTAAGAGGATATAGTCTCACAAATTTTCTTGAACTTGAGGTAGCCGTCTCTGGGGAACCATCTTCATGAGCTGAAGGTGTCTCCAAGTATTATGTATGTAAATATAGATGATAATTATTATTCCTCTGTTCTGTGTACTCAATAAATATTTAATAACAACCAAAATGGAATTCCTAGAAAGGAATAAGTGTATTTTGAATGGGTATTTCCCAAGTAATTGTAATTGTTGCTTTGAGGATAATGAACGAAACTAAATAACCATTTCCATAGAAAACATTTTAAGATGCTAGATACATTTTATTTATTTATTTATTTTAAACCCTTAACTTCTGTGTATTGGCTCACAGGTGGAAGAGTGGTAAGGGTGGGCAATGGGGGTCAAGTGACTTGCCCAGGGTCATACAGCTAGGAAGTGTCTGAGGCCAGATTTGAATCTAAGACTGCTAGCTAGATTTTAAATCTCTGCACCATCCCAGATTATAAACTACATCATAGTAAGGACTATATCTTAATTATTTTTATATTTTCCTGCAGGGTCTAGCACCTCTTTTAGCAATAATTATAATAGTTTTTATTAATAGCTAGCATTTATGTAGTACTTTAAAGTTTGTAATGTGCTTTACAGATATTATCTTGCTTTAACCTCCCAACAGTTCTGGGAGATAGGTACTATTGTTATCTTTTTTTTTTTTTTACAAAGAAATGAGCAGACAGTTGAGAGACTTCCCAGGATTATACTCGTGATAAATGTCTAAGGCTGGATTTGAGCTTAAGTTTTTCTGACTTCAAGTTTAGCCTTCTATTATTATAAGGGAAATATGATGCTGCTAAGGAAAAGGCTTGTATTCGAGGGCACTGGGTGGTCTCCACTGGGTCTTCAGGGCAGAGAGGCTATCACTTTAGTACAGGATGTTTTGGGTCAGCCAGAGGTTGTGTGAGTCTGACTTTGAAAGGTTTTATCCAGCCTCTCTCCTATCTTTAAACTCCCTTGAGGGGAGGAGTAAAGAGCCCCTCCCTTCTGGGGAGAAATTCATAGCCTACAGGAAGTGAAAGCTGGATCACTTCCTGACCAAGATGGATGCCTGGTTTAGCCCTCAGGAATTAAAGGAAAGTTATTTTCCTTCATCAACCTTCGCCTTAGTTGTTGGTAGACTAAATCACCAGAAGCCATTTGAATAAAGGCCAAAGGGGGTTATTAAAGCCAAGGATAAGATGAGGGAGGAGGGTTAGGGTCTGGAACTATTGCTATGGTTGAAGCCAGTGCTGGGGGTGGGGTGGGGAGGATGTCATGGAAGGTAAAAGTCAGCCTGAGGGAGCCAGCCCTCAGCCAAGGGATAAATTTCACTGCCCTGATGTAATAAGGTCTAGCAGATTCATAAATGAGGTGATGGCTTGGTTTAAGGTTGTCCCTACTGTAGTGCAGAGGTGCAATCAACCCTGCAAAAGGCTAACTGCAGAATTTCTGGCAGTTGAGAGGGTTTAGAACCCTGACTAGGGGCAGTTGATCCTGGAGGCTCAATCAGAGCAGAAGGGTCAACTGAGCTTGGTCTTTGGGCTGAAACCTGGCCTTGAATCTGTGCCTTTTCTCTTGAGATTTTGTAGCTTAGCTAATGCCTCTGCATCTCCCTGACCTTCCCTTTTCCAATCACCATTTCCCTTCCTAATTTCCTGTGGGTTTTGGGAGTAGGGTGGATTTGGGTGGTAGCAATCAAACTTTGAAGACTTAGTTTTTCCCCATAGTCAAGTAGGGCTTACCCTTGATACAAATTATCTCCTGATTCATTGTATATAACTTCCTTAACCTTAAAGGCAACAAAACCTCCCAGGACTGAGTGAGGGCAGGCCCTTTCTCAGTCTCCCATTCCTGTGTCCCTCCCCTACCTGGAGCTTCTCCCTAGGCGGTTGTTAGAGAAACCTTATATCCCTCTGTCCTTTATAACCAACCCTGAAACTTAATAAACCCTGTTGTTATTTAATTAAACCTTTTGCTAAATCATTGGTTGAACGATAAAAGAGGGTTAAGGAGAGAAAGGAATAGTTTCTCTGTGGTTCCTGAGGGGAACTGGAGGCGTCCATCTTGGAGGAAGTGGTGATCTCTATACTTCCTCTGAGAAGCCCTTCTATTTTACAGACAGGGAAGAGCCTTGGGACTCTGTCTTTGTGAACTTGAGAAACTGACTAGAAAGCCCTCTAGTTAGTTTCAAACCATTTCTGGCTGGCCCTAACCTTTGTCTGTAGAAGTGCCCTTCCTACCTGAAAGGGTTCAGCCTGTTTCCCTTCAGTGTCCTCTGTCTCAAGCCTGTATGCCCAGTCTGTGTCTCCCTGTTGCAGCTGCCTGCCCAACTACCTCATCCTCTCCCCTTGCCGTTCATTCTACTTCATCATCTTATATTTCCCTAAACTCAGTTGTTCCCTTACCCTCCTCAATTTCCCTACCACCTCAATTTACTACCTCCATCATTGTACCCTCCTTTCCCACCTTTTGACTTAGGGACCCATAAACCCCATCCACTTGCTTTATTCCCATATTACACTGCCTGCCTATAGAAACTAGTTCCCAGGATCTCCACCCACAAAAATTCCCTCTTCCCAGGGCCCAATGGAGAGATCCAAGGGATAGCAGGATATCAAGGGAGAGGTCAAGGGAAATCAGCCAAAAGCCCCAAAGCCAAAAGCCCTTCAGTTGGTACTCCAGGGATATTTATAGTCCCAGGCACCAACGGTTTTGCCGTGAGACCAGAACTCTGGCTGGGTCAACATTCTATTCCCTACAACTGCCAGTATTGGCTCAGTTGGATTTGCAAGTGCCAGAGATTCTTGCAGCAATCCTGCATTACACTATTCACAGACATCCAGTTATAGTAGAAGTCATCTAATAAAGTTGCTAAATGAATGCATCAGAGAATCTAATTCTTTCTCTCAAACTGAACTGAAACTATACCATAAATGACTAAAGTTTCTGGTACAAAACAAAAGCAACTAGGTTATTTTCATCACCTTAGCTTACACTTCCCAGATTTTCATTTGTCAACATTTCTACAAAAGTTCTAAAGAATTCCAATACTTCATGATACCATGAAATGTGTAAGTTCAGGGATATTCTACCAGGCTGGAAAGGCTCTAAGTATAGTCCTGGCAACAGACTACATCTTAAATTTGAAAATCAGCTAAACTAATTATAGAGAAAGTCAAAATTAATAAATTAAACAAAAGTTATAAAGTCTTTGGTCATGGCAACACCTGAGATGTTGATGTGATAAAAGTTTAAAGCCAGATTACCAAGGATTGAGAAGTAAGAGGAAAAATAAAGGCAATGAATGTAGACAACTTTTTCTAGTTTGGCTGAGAAAAATATAAACATTTAGAGCAGTGATTCCCAAAGTGGGCGCTACCGCCCCCTGGTGGGTGCTGCAGTGATCCAGGGAAGTGGTAATGGCCACACTTTTAAAAATTACATTCTATTCAGAGTTCAATAAATAGTTTCATCATTTCCAGGAGGTGCTAAGTAATATTTTTTCTGGAAAGGGGGCAGTAGGCCAAAAAAGTTTGGGAACCACTGTTTTCGAGTGATAGTAAGTTCTAGTGAAGTTTTGTTTTATTTTTAGGATGAGGAAAGTCAAGCTTATTTGAAGATAGTAGGAAAGCAACCAAAAAAATAGAGAGAAGTTGAAAATTGTGGGGAATATGACTGAGAGGGCAATTTTCTGGAGAAAATGTGATGGTTTTCCAGCCAGAGAAGAGTTTTAGAGTTCTCAGACTGATGATTTGAAGATAGGAACTTCTAGAAAGAAAAAGAGATTCCCTAAAGAATCATGTGCTTCTTCCAAGAAGAGTATTCTCTTTACTGACCAGTAACCTACTTGAAGATCAAAGCCAGTGAAGTATTTGAACAGTTTCAAGTTTTATGAAAGGGTATTAATCGTTCAGCAGTTCCCAAAGTATGTTTACCTTTGGGGGAGGGGAGTATAAATCACTGAGTGGTTCTATGAGGTTTGTGGGGACCAGCTAGAACTCTAAGAAAAAGAAACTCACTGGGATGCCAAAAGTTGTCCTGATAGTAACTCTTAAGTTCAATTCTTCTTCAAGGGGGAACATTCCAAGGAGAAGTCATTTGAGTGTTTTATATGTTTCATTATCTGTTCAGAGTTCTTATGATTCCTTTGCATCAGTGATTCCCAAAGTGGGCACTACCTCCCCCTAGTAGGTGCTGTAGTGATCCAGGAGGGTGGTGATGGCCACACTTTTTTTGTATTACATTCTATTCTGAGTTCAATAAATAGTTTCATAATTTCCAGGATGGCGCTAAGTAATATTTTTTTCTGGAAAGGGGGCAGTAGGCCAAAAAAGTTTGGGAACCACTGCTTTGCATCTTTTGTGAGGTGAAATAAAGCCTATCCTGTATTTGATATGCATTTAGTATCTCTGCATATGGGAGCCAGGAATTCTTTTTATGTACTTTTGGGGAAACTTTTTTGGATAAGCAGTAGGGTCCAGACTTAATTTCACTAGTATAAGGAACTCCTAGGTAAGGAAATTGCCTCTTTTAATATAAGTTGGCACTTTCAAGTTGCAGAGATTTACCCATCTAAGAGGGCATGGAGAGGTTAATTGGCCCATTTACGTCACACAACTAGTATGTGTCAGAGGCAGGACTTGAACTCAGTTTTTCTTGGCTCCAAGCTTGGTTCCTTATTCAATATACCAAATTGCTTCTCAAACACAATGCTATGAATATATTTGGAGAGTTCCCTATAGCAATTCTAGGTGAGGGCATTAAGGAACAGAGAGTAACCCAATAGGATGAGACCTGAGGAATAAAATCTGATTTATGAGCCCTTGCCTTTGGGGAGGAAGAAACCTATGCCTTGAGTCACATCAGTATTTAATAGTTCTTACAACCAAATCCTCTTATATTACATAGATTTCTTCTTCTGCTTTTATTTGAGGAGATTCTTATTTTATGATCAGGGAATATATGATAATAATAATAATAATAATAATAATAACAACTAACATTTATATAGAATATACCATGTGTCAGGCCCTGAGTCAGAGACCTGAGTTTGAATAGGACCTGAGACGCTTACTAGCTATGTGACCCTGGACAAGTCAGTTAACCTTCTTTGCTTCAGTTTCCCCATCTATAAAATGAGCTGGAGAAGGAAGTGACAAATTCCTTCAGCATCTTTGAGAAGAAAACCCCAAATGGGGTCATGAAGAGTTTGACACAACTAAAAAAGTGACTGATAATTTTACAGTTCAAGAAACAAAATTCTCTCTCTCTCTCTCTCTCTCTCTCTTTCTCTCTCTCTCTCTCTCTCTCTCTTTCTCTCTCTCTCTCTGCTTCTATCTCTATCTCTTTGTTGCTCTCTCCCCCTCTCTCTTTTCCCCCTACTGTAATAAGTAAATTGATTAAGTTTGATAGGATAAGGAATTTTGGAAAGATGTCTCTGAATCTGCAGAGTAGATGAGGCAAGAGAGTACTGTGCGTGAGATTATAACTTTGAAGGAGAGGAGCAGGCAAAGTTCTGACAGTTGGTCTCTGGCTTCTGGAGGAGACTGACTCAATTCTGGATCTAGCTCTGCTGGTGATAGGAAAGAGAGAACTCTGAATCATCTTGAGGGATTTTCACTTTCCTAGCTGTGGAAATACATCAAGGAGAAGAACTTGTCAGATCTGCTGATTTGAGAACTGTTTTTGAGAGGAGAAAGATGGAAAGCCTGCTTACCTGAGTTCTGAGAGCCGTCTTAGAGCTACCCTCTGGTCAGTTAGCCTCGGAGACATTTGGATAACTGATTTGTCTACTTGGAGACACTTTTTCCATAAATAAGTTATTCATATATAAGGATTATAGATTAGTTTTAGTCAGATAGTGTTTTTATGGGTTTTAGTAAGTGATAAGGAGTTCAGAGTAGCTTCAAGAAACAGAAGACTTTGCAGTGAAGCAAACATAGAAAAGTGGGTGGATATTTAGTTTCCCTTTAGTGTTAAGGTTTCCTTGTTTCTAATCCTTATATTCCTATCTTTTAAAATACAAAGAAATAGATTTTTATAGATATATTTAGTCTCCAAGCAGTTATGTACTGGCCCAGCGAAGGGAAGTCACTCCTGGCTTTCCTTTTAGGAGGAGAACTGAAAGAATACTTTGTGATCATCTGGTAAAGTATTCTAACACAGTTTCCTCCTTGATGACATCCCTTTTTACCCCAATATTACACTATATATATATTGTGTAGTATACAGAATTGGGGTGATATAGTTTTTTCTAGCTTTGGCTGAGTTCCAAAAGCTGTTAGGGGTTTGGAATCTTGAGGAAAGACAGTTGGCTGGATCTTCCATGGAGGGAGGTTGTCAGTCAGCCGAGCTACCTTGATTACCTAACTTTAATATTGAAATTTAGCCTAACTTTGATATATTTACTTAAGAAATTATTATTTTAGATAAACCCTTTATATCTTTCTTTCCTAATACCATCCCTGCCTTTCCTCTCTTACCTTATATGTCTGTGGAGTTAATATGGAGAGTAATTAGAGAGGAGTTAAATCTGTGAAGGGTTACCTAATTGACATCATTAGTTATAGTTAGTCAATCATCATTTATTCCCTTTAGATAGCAATAGCACTTAGTAAAGCTGAGTTTAAAGACAGGTCCTTACTCAGACTCCATCTTTGCTTCCCTTCCCCACCTGAGGTTCCTGAGACAACTGATAGGGCTTTCCTTTGATCCACCTTCCTAACAAACATCCTTCAAACAAAATAAACCCTTTTGTGTTTCAACAGCCCTATTAGTGTAATTTGTCTGTTAGTTAACAAGAGGGGAGAAGAGGGAAAGAGACAACATACTCTGGGCTTAGAGGGAAGCTGGGGCATCCATCTTGAAGGAAGGTATTACTTCAAAACAGGTCCCTTCCTGTGAAATTAACTAAAGCCTGTTTGTTAATTTCAGTCTAGTCTATTTCCCTCAGCTTGTGTTTGAGTCTAAGTCCCAGTCTGTAAGCCTGCTGTGTTTGTCTGTTTAGTTTAATTTCTCTTCTCCCTGAAGATCTGTTTTCCTTCTGTGTTATACTCCTGACTTCAGTCTTATTATACCCTGAATTTCCTTTAATCCCAGACTACCTGTAACCGAGATTACCCACTTAGCAAATCTCCAACATCCTCCTTTCATTTCCCTTGTCCCAAACACCTTTCCTCAAATTACCTACACTACATTCATATAGACACACCTGCGTTTGTGTATACATATGGGTATATACATATATCTGTAAATATAGTCATCATTTTCACTGGTGATGTTTCACATCATCTGTGTCTTATCTCCCCATATGCATTATAAATACACCAAGACATCTGTTTAATTCTCTGCTGTGAGTCAAAGTTTTTTCCCCCATCTTAATACAGAGCATTTTGATAGCACTCATGTTTTTTCATAATAAGAATAAATAATGTTATATAACATGAGTGTATATGATCTCTTCTCCTTCTATAAAAATCTGTCCATCCTTATCACTGCATGGAAGTGGCTGAGGCTTTTTATTTCATGATGACAGCTCCATATATGTATATCTAGAAAACAGTATCACTAACAGTAAAAGTGAGAAAAGCTTTCCATCCTCCTCCTTTATAAAGCCTAGGAGAAAGGGGCTCATGGTCAGAACAGTATTAATAGCTTTTAAGAGCTCCCATCTGTCCATCTGCTGCCAGCTGCTATCCATCTTCCTCCTCTCTCTGGGGAATAAACACTCCATGAGAGCTGAACAAGAGCCACTGTGTCTCTATGTGATAATTTAATGCTGTTACCGAAATGGAGATCAAGAGTGGTCAGCTGGAGAGGAAAGATGGACTGGGAAAAGCTTTTAAAAGCTATAAATACTGTTTTTAACAAAAAGTCAGGGAGGGGTGGGATGAAGAGGAGGTGAGGAAAGAAAGACTGAGCAATTTAAAAAGAAAAGAGATTGAGAAATATGGAAGAAAATAATAGGTGGAAATAATTGGTCTTGTTCTATCCCTTAAATATTGTTTTTAATACAGTCCTGATGCACTTTATTATTACTTTTATTAAGCAACAAATGAACAGAACATGAGCTTGAAATAGATTGCTGTTTTCAAAGAACATGCCACCCAAACTGAATTAACAAAGGACAAAAAGTTAAGGAAATCTAGGTGCTTGGAATGTGCTTTTCACTCGGCCTCAAAGAATCTCTTATTTTCTTCAAAGCTCAATTCAAGTACTACCTACTATAGGAAGTCCATTCCCACCCACTCCCTTCCTCCAAAGGGATAGCTGGTAGTCTGGAGTCCAGAACATCTGAGTTCAAATGTGGCTCTTGAGACTTAGTGCCTGTGTGATTCTGGGCAAGTCACTCAATTTCTGTTTATCTCAGTTTCCTCAACTGTAGTTGTTTTAGGATCAGATGAGATATTTATAAAGCACTTTCTATTGTGTTTAATAAACATGCATTCTCTAACCCCTTTGTTAATTCTTTTCTCTGGAAGTTACTATGTATATATTTTTGTGCATTTTATTCCCTTCTCCATATAGAGCATAAATTCTTTGAGGGAAGAGCTGCTCTTATTTATTTCTTATTTGTATCCTCAGCACCTAGGACAATGGCTGGCACATAATAAATAGGTGCTTAATAAGGCTTGTTGAATTGAATAATTGGCTAATCCCCTTTCATTTTGTGACCAGGGAAGCAGATTCTGAGAGAGCCAATAGTGCACCAGGACCTCATTGCCATTATTGACCTATTCTGATGGATTCAGTTCTTACAGAACAAGGCTTGACACAATTTGGCTACAGTTCTAACCAGAAAGTATTTTAATTTATAGCTGGGAGACTGAAAAGCTTTACAAATGGCATCTCATTAATCTACATAAAATCCAATATGAGGTAAATCTAGGGCAATAATTGACATCAAGAGAAAGTAAGGAACAGAACAGTTAAGTACTCTGTTTGAGGTCATGATATGAGTAAGTGGCAGTCAGGGGTCTAACTTAAGGAACTGCCAGCTCCATATTCAAAGACCATGATGCCTTGATCAAAAAATTGTGGAGAGTAATGCTTTTGACTAATGTATGTAAGCCTGGAGCACTCAATAAATATTCATATGAAGGACCAAGGTTACCTTTCATAACTATTATAAAAATAAAATGTTAGAATCTGAAGGAGACCTTAGAGACCATGGAAAACAGCAGTTCTCAAAATGTGGTCTAACAACTCCTGGAGATCTCCAAGATCTTTTCAGGGGTCTTGTAGGTCAATACTATTTTCAAAATAATACTAATAAAACATTTACATTTCAAATATGGTAAATGTCCCATGAGATGATTCACATAACAAGTTGGCTTATTTAGGGGGTGGGGTGGATTCTTCAGTGATTTTTTTTAAACCCTTACTTTCTGTCTTGGAGTCAATACTATATATTGGCTCCAAGGCAGAAGAGTGGTAAGGGCTAGGCAATGGGGGTCAAGTGACTTGCCCAGGGTCACACAGCTGGGAAGTGTCTGAGGTCATATTTGAACCTAGGACTTCCCGTCTCTAGGCCTGGCTCTCAATCCACTGAGCTACCCAGCTGCCCCTTCTTCAGTGATTTTTTTAAGAGTGTAAAAAGGTCCTAATGTTGTGGGAGAGCTTTGAGGTGAAACCCTAGGTTTGAAACCCTTTGCAAGAATTCAAGATTTCAAAACTTAGCTTAAAAATAAAAAGAGAAATTTATTAATTTGGAAGCCATGTTGAAAGGCTGGGAGGCAGAATGCAGGTGGAACGCTGCCTCTGTGAGGAGATGAGATTTAGGATTTTTTATACCCCTTTGACAACATGGCCTATGTGACTAGAGATAGGATGATGATAACACATTACTGGGTCTCTGGAACTTGAGATGGGTCATGTGGTTGTGTCCTTTGCCTCAAAGTCAAAAGGGAGTGAACTGTCCAATTTAGAGGATAATCAGATATCTGGGAGATAAAATAGATGCTTATCAGGAGCAAGCTGGGAGGTGCCTATCTGTGCTAATCAAGAATGAAAGAAGAGGCCAGAGGGGCTCAAAGTCACCTTCCCCAGCACTGCAGGAATGCAAGGAAAAATGAATCTTTTATGTACACTCTGACCTGGAAAGCCGTCTGGGGTTTTGGGGATGTCTAGGGGAAGCCTGTACCTCCATATCACTAAGATCAAAAAGTGAGAACTACTCTAGACCAAAAGCTTCGTTTTATAAATGATGAAGGTTTAAAAAGAAAATCTAAGCAGAGGCTAGAGAGGGCAGCAAGGATGTAGTGGGATAAGGAGGGGCTAGAGTGGTTAGAAAATCAAGACTCAGATCTTGGATTCACTACATAGTGTGCCACTGGGGAAGTCATAGAATCACAGAGAGGGAAAGGACATTAGGGACTGTCCGGGGGTACCCAGACAAGAATCTTTTTTTTAGCATACTAGGGAAATGGTTGTCCCATGTTTGTTTGATTGAAAGCATCCAGAAGAGAAAGAATATTCCATTTTTCTGCCTCTGTGTACCTTCTATCCTTTGCTCCTGTCAATGCAGCAAATGTTTAAAAAGAGCTATCATATTATCCTTGTTTTATCTTTTCAAGTTTTTGTCGCATTTTCAGTAATATCTGGCCCTTTGAGACCCCATTAGATGTTTTGTTGGCAAAAACACTGGAGTGGTTTGTCATTTCCTTCTCCAGCTCATTTTACAAATGAGGAAACTGAGGACAACAGGGTTAAGTGGTTTGCCCTGGGTCACACCCCTAGTAAGGGCTGGAGGTCATATCTGAACTCAGGAAGATGAGTTTTCCAGACTCCAAGGCCAACACTCTATCTACCACCCACTTAAGCTGTCCCTAATTCCTTCAACTTATTTGCAGAAACACAATGCTCAGTTTCTCCAATATCCTGGTTTCCCTCTCCTGGATACTTCTTGATTCATCAATGCCCTTCCTTTCATGTGTATCCAGAAATGAACTGGAATTGTTAATATCCCAAGTTCCCATGCCATAGGAGACCTTACCCTCCTAGATTTGTGTTCCCCTCTGGGATTTTGTTAGGCACATCTCTAAAAAAATGGAAAGAAGTCTAATAACTCTTACTAAGGTTAATTGCCTGCCAATGGATATGAATTTCAGCCTTGCCCCAAACCTGAAGGAATGGTGTACTTAACTGACTCAATTGCCATGTACAAATTGCAGTGATGGTGCCCAAGTTGCTTGAGGAAGGGAAGACACAAATATGCCCAAATGCTATCCTACCTGCCTTCTCAGTGGGTCAGCCCATCTGTGGAGTCCACACAAAACAAGTAAAGGAGAAAGCTTAGTAGGCTGCGTAGATGACACTGGAGTTTTGCTTGAGGTCTTCCTTTGTTCAAAATAGAAATATCCCTCAGTTACAGATTCTTGGTGCCAGTCTGTCATCTACCCTTCCCTCCTCCTTAAGCACCTTGGCCAGTGCTACCTCCATAAATATACAGCACACACTTACTTGCAGAGCAACCTCACCTGCTCCTATTTTCTGGGGGATTGACTGTGCTGGTTTGATCTCATTACCATGATGACACTTATAAACTAAGATACTGTTCCAGTTTTCACTTGTTTTAACACTACTTCCTCTCCCCCCCCATTATGAGTTCCCCAAAATGTTTTCCAATACATCCCCTTTTAAGGCACCCAAAAGGTGTTGTAGTATGCTGTTAAGAGGAGCTAAGGACAAAGGAGGAAACTTCACACCCTTCTGCCTTGGACAGTCTTGATGGCGGCAGATTCAGGATAGCTAGGGGAGGTGGGGGCAGGAGAAAGAATTGCTCATCTCAAAACAACACTGTAAGGTAGGTGCTGGGGGGGAGGGGGTATGCCACTACTGATGAGGATAATGAGATACAGAGAGGTTACATGACTTTCCCAAGATAACACAATTCATATCAGAGTAGAATTGGATCCCAAGTCTTCCCTAATCCAAACCCAACACATTGTCTACCAAATCTTGGTAGTTGTTTAGGTCATGGGCTTGCTTACATAAAAGTGACGAGGCATGATGAATAAGCCTCAGTTCTAAGAAGACTGCTAGTAAGTAGATCCCTCCTCACCAGCCTCAGGCTCCATGCCACTATTTTCCATTGTGACTGAAGAGTCCTTGGGGAAGACCCATTAACTTGGACCCCTCCTGTAACAGACGGTCTTGTCATTGTAAACCTTCAGAGTAATGGCATCATATTTCTGAGGTGATGGAAATGACACCAATGGCAGATGATAGTTCTTTTCATTCTTTGTCCAATTTAGGCCTGGGGAGCAGATACCTCATTAGTTGTGATTTAATGGGAATGTGGTCTGAAGACTCAAAGCTTGTAAGCTATCAGATATAATTGTTGAGCCACTGTTGGCAAGTACTCTTTCAAAAATGGTGAAGGATAGGAGAAGAGCTACAGAATGGGAAAAAGGCAAATAGCCCATCTTCCAAAAGAAAGAATAGAACAGGGTCTACAAATTATAGGCCATTAAGTTCGACTTTGATTTATGGCAAATTTCTAGAACACATTATTAAAAGAATAATTAGTAAATGTCTAGAAAAAATAGTAATCCCAAAGAGTCAGCAAGGCTTCATCAAGAACAATTCTTGTTCAGACATACTCTATTTTAAGCAGGGTTATGAAAGTGTGAACTAAGAGAAATACTATAGACAGAGTTTGCCTAGATTTTAGGAAAACATTTGAGGAAATCACTCATACTATTTTTTGGTGTTTTTTTCAGTTTATTTTTTCTCATTGAGTTGTTAAATTCTTTATTTCATATTCTATTAATTTGATGTGTTACATTTTTGCAAGCATTCATCTATTTCACTTAAGCAGTCTTTCATCACTTAATTGGATGTCATGATTCATAACAATTTTCTTTATTTTCTCTCCCTTTGTTGTACAATTTCAACATTCATTTTTCATTTGGATTATTTGGTTTCCCTTCTTTTAAAAATAAAATTGGCTAGTGGTTTGTTTATTTTATGAAATAATAGTAAATATTTATAACATATGAAATGTTTAAACATTAAATATTATGTAATAGATAAATAGACAACTGTGTTTAGCCATGTACTATTAAAATATTTTATTTTTTACCAATGATATTGATGTATGTTAATCAAATAGTGCTAAGTTAGAAAGACTTATTAGGTCATAGATCTAGAGCTGAAAGGGATGTCAGAGACCATCTAATTCAACTTCTCATTTTACAGTTGAGAAAGTTAAGCCCTAGGCAGGTTAAGAGTCTTGTGCAAGGATGGCTAATACATTGGATGGCAATGTGAAGATCTAAAAAGACCCCGACCAAACTAGAACACTGGATAAAATTTATATAATAAATTTAATTGCTAAAATTTAATTGAGTTAAATATAAAGTTATATCTTTGGGTTAAAAAAATTGACTTCACAAGTACAAGATCTAAGAGATATTGCTCAATTCAATAAACATTTTCCTGAAAAAGTTCTGGGTTGTTTGTTTGTTTTTTTGGTGATCTGTCAACTTTGTGGGCAAACTATGAATTCAACAGATAGAGCACTGGCTTTGGAGTCAAGAAGACCCAAGTTCAAATCTTACCACAGGGGCATACAAGCTCTGTGACCTCAATTAAACCTTCTCTGTTTTAGTCTCTTCAGCTATAAAATTGAGATAATAATAGCACCTACCTCCCAGAGTTATTACGAGATTCAAATGAGATAATAATTGTAAAGAGCCTCGCACATGGTAGATACTATATAAATGCTAACTATTATTATTATTAAGATAATTGTTATTTTCAGAGATTGTTTTTTAAAAATCTAGTGTGTTTTTAGGCCACATTAAGATCCAGATAAAGAACTGTGGTGGCACCATTATACCAAACCCTGATGAAACAACTAGAAGATTGCTTAATTCTAGCTGCCAAATTTTAGGAAGGATATTGATACATTTGTGATTTTCTAGAAAAGGCAAGAAGATTTCTCAGGCTCCTGAAATCATGCCACATGAGGATCAGTTTGAAGAAATGGGTGTTTAGAAGAAAACTTGGGGAAAAGGAGATAAGAGGGCTCTTATCAAATATTTGAAGTGTGATTATATGGAATAAGTATTAGACTTATTCTGCTTGGCTACAGAGAAAGATGTAGTAGTCATTGGCAAATCTCAGATAGGCAAATTGAGTTTGATATCAATAAAAACTTTGAGTGGATTCCAGTTTTCCTGCCATCTTGGAAGGAAGGAGCTTCCTCTTCTTTGGACAACTTCCATCAGAGTCTTGGATTGACCAACTGCCTGTCAGGTATGGTGTACAGGGGATTCTTATTTATGGACAGAATTATATGACCTCTAAGATTCCTTCAGACTCTAGAATAAGACTTCTACAGAATCATAGAACTTGATTGCTGGAAAGGATCTCAGTCACTATCAACTCCAACCTCAGGACTTAGCCCTTAAAGAAGGGGATCATGAAGCTAAGGCCAGAAATGTTTAGTGATCTAGACACAAGTCAAATTTCAGTGTTCTCAAGTGAAACCTTGGATATAGGCAAAATAAGCCAATTTCTGATGTTTCAGGGGAAGTCCAAGGTGGGGTCACAGGTAAAAAAAAATGCTTTTTATATGATGAATTGTGCTGATTTTTTTTCTTGATGTTGAACTACCCTTCCATGCTGGCATAAATCTAAATTGATTATAGTAAATCTTGTTTGGGTTATGTTGCTGATGGTGCTTTTGTTAGAATTTTACAGAAAATTTTTGCATCAATATTCATTAGACATCCATAGTTTTGATCCTCTGTTTTACCTTTCCCCATGGTTAGGTATTAGGATCATATTTATGTCTTAAGAGAAGCTTGTTAGAATTCTTTCTTTCTCAATTGTTAATTTTTTTGGAGATGCATAAATTATTCTTTACACATTTGATATAATTTATTTGTTAGGTCCATCTGGACCAGGAAATTTTTTTCCTTTTATAGTTTATGTCTTATTCAACTTATCTTTATAAGACAGTTAAAATACTATATTCTTTGTGTTAATTGGAACATTTCCTGCTTCTGTTAAATAATTTTCTGATTCCTTGAACCTTTAGTTTTTAGACATATAATTTTTAAAACAGAATTACTTTTATTTCTTCTCTTTAGTTTGAATTCACTTTGTTAATTTTATGTCTTGGAAATTGAATTTTCTTCTTTAAATTTTGCTAGAGTTTTGTCAAATTTGATAATCTTTAAAAAACAGCTTTGGGTGTTATCACTTTTACCATTTAAATTTTTTATTTTCCACTTTATTTCTCTTCTAATTGTTTATATGCATACATACATACACACATATATAAATATATATGTATATGTATATATATATATATATATATATATATATAT